>NC_031475.1:2369189-2459189 GCF_000006565.2 Toxoplasma gondii ME49 | reverse complement strand
ACAGACGCAGGTCCCTCCTAAACGCATGCACAGCCATGGACACACTTGTGCGTATCCACATGTACAAGTATATATACACATATTTGTAGACACCCATGAAGAGGTCCGCCGCTCTCCTCACATGTAGAACGCAAACACAATTATAGATGCACAGACATCGATACACATGAATTTCCCTGTCCCTCTCTCTCCCGGTACATATATATATATATATATATATATATGTATATATATATATATATATATATGTATATATATATGTATATATATATATATATATATGTATATATATATATATATGTATATATATATATATATATATGACATGTAGGGAGACAAGTGATAGAGACGAGAAAAGTGATGTGTCACTCCACGACGTTTGAGTGTGATTGTCGCGTTTCTGCATTTCTTTGCAAATATAAAAATTCACATCCGTTTGTGGCGTTCGTTTTCAGGACACAGAGATGGACAGACTCAAACAGCGCGAAAAAAACGGAAAAAACACAACTTCCGATGCACATGACCTGCGCTCATGAAACATATATATATATATATATATATACGCATAGACCTATGCATACATATATATATATATATGCATACATGTGCGTGTATATGTATATGTAAATGTGTAGGCAGTTTCAGTGTGTGGACATGTTGGGTGGCCGCAAACGGCTGTGTGATTGGGGTGGAGTTGTGCTGACATCTGGAGAGAAAAGAGAACTGTGAATCGTTTTCTGTTTTACCGAGGGGATTTTCCGTGGAACTCTTCGACGCCAGTGGTGCGGATTTGTCGCGGGAGCATGGCAGGCCGGCGAAACACTTTGACGCCTTGAGGCACCCAGACGTGGAGTTCCTTCGGTCCTGCGGATCCCGCGACAGAAATCCATCCCAGTCCTGCGATCGAGATATCGTCATATGCCAGCGAATTGCCTGCATGCACCTTCACGCTGCGAAAAACAGAGAAAAAAAATCAAAAACTCGGTTTTTTGAATGTAAAAAGGCATGGAAAGAGAGCTGCGGCGGTTGCGAGAGTGACAGCGCAACAGAACCAAGAGTCCGCAACAGAGAAACAGACGTCAAAATCGAAGAGACCTCGTGACGCAGAAGGACGTAGAGACAAGAGTGAAAACGGAAGTGACTTGAGGGGAGATGCGAATGCTTGGAAAGAAGCCCAGTGCTGGCAGCAACGCTCGAAGAAGACGCGAGACCCACAGGCGAATTCGCAGAAAACGAGACAACGCTGAAAACGTGACGTTGACGTTCGAAACAGAATGCAATCGTCCTCCTGAGAATCTCGTGGAGTCGACACCAGACTCGACGCTCTTCCTGCTCCGCCTCATCTGGTCTTTCTTCTCTCCCTTCCGTTCTCACGCCTCTTGTCTCTTCTCTCTTCTTCTCGTTGTTTCTTCTCTTCGCCGCAGCTTCCGTTCACCCTGACGCCTGGCTTTCTTCTTCTGTGTCTCATACCTGTGTCTCACAAGAGGCTGCAGCTTGTCGAATCCAGCAGGCAGGTGCGGGGGATAGAGAAACGTGCATGCTTTTCTTGACAAAAGATCTGCCGCCTTCACAGTCCTGAAAACACACCACAAACTCCACCACCAAAAGAATCAATTCCACGCTTACAACTATCCACATGGACACTCAAAAGATGCGTGTGTACAACCTCCTCTACAGCCATATATATATATATATATATATAGGTATAAGTATATATTTACACATGTATATGTATATAGATTTGCATCCACATATGTATGTATGTATATATATATATGTATATATATATATATATATATGTACGTACGTGTGTGCCACGGTTTGGGGGCTTGAACAGCTGTACACCCGCTTCAGTCAACTGGGCAACTTATGTATATAGAGATATATTTATCCACAGAAATAAACATGCGTATGCGTGCACGGTTTTCTGTACGCGCATGCATGCACGGAAACTCACCGCATAACTCAAATGCATATATGTAGATAGATATGCATATGACATATTCATTCGTATTCAGCTCCTTCTATCTAGTTGCACCTGTATATATATATATATATATATATATATATATATATATACGGCTTGAAGAAATACTTAGATCTGCATACATATATAGTAGTTGAACATATGCGCATGATTGCAAATCAGACACATGTACATATATATATATATATATATATATATACATATGTATATATATATATATATATATGCATGTAACGGTGTCTAATTTGGCTGTATGCGTCTATCTACTTATGTACGCATATGTATTTACGTCTGTACGTGTGTTTGTATTGGCAGTTCGCAGAACGTTGCCTGAGAGGTCCCCCAACCTTTCAGAGCTCCTTACTTGCATATGTGGAGAGTGATTTTGTGGGAGAAGAAACATGTGATGAGAGCAGTGGAACCTTGGACGAGATCGATGCGCGCCAAAGCTCCGATGAGCAGAGACTTTCCTTCAGTTATAGCGTAGGTGATCGGCTGCAGGCGTTTGGACGGAACTATGGAGTACAAGTCTGCCGCAAAGGGAAGCAGAGAAGTGATCTGGAAAGAAACGCGAAGCGAACAGGAAAGCAAAACGAAGCGGCCACAGGGCGCACATGCAGAGGTCTGCCGGGTAAACCGAAGGCGCTACGAGGCAGTGATCTACAGGGAGATAAGAAAGAGGAAACGACTGAAAGAAAGTCAGAAAGAGGCCGAACGAAGGGAGGAACGGTCCACACGCTGAGGAGAAAAGGATCTTGAACTCTAAAACCTTTTACTTTTTCACTCAGTCCAGGGGAGCAGTGATGACGGGATCTCGAGAAACAGTGTCGACTCCTTCGCTCTCTAAACAAACGAAAATCACTCTTGATCCAAGGTGACACGGACGCACAGACTGCCTCTACCATTTGGCATTCGGCGTCTTCGTGAGCGCCTGTTTCTGCTCTGTTCTAGAAGCCTCGAACTCCATCTAAAACAACACTCCGTTCATACACAGATACACAGAGATACTCATAAATAAACAACTATATATGTACATATATATATATATATATATCATTACAAGCATATATAGTTTTTATGTATATAAATGAGGAACTGTACGTGCATGCAAATACGTAGAGGGACGCATGCGCAGTTATAGATAATGGTACCTACAGATAGGTAGACAGAGAGAAAAACAGGTGAGACAGAAGACAAGTATGCATCTATATATATATATGTATATAAATATAAATATATATATGTATATGTTTGTGAATGTATGTAGATATATGTATGGGAGCATTTACTTGATGTCGCGAAGGGATGCCGGGAGTGTCAATGAGTTTGAAACCCTGTGGCAGACCAAAGGGGAGAAAAGAGAGCGTCGTTCCTGGAAGAGCCGACCGCGTAACGCCTCCAGAAGCTCGCTTCATGAAAATCGTCCCTGCATGCCTAGGGACAACAATCGAATTTTAAAAAATTACTGAAACTTCGTTTCTCTCGCTTTCCCTCGTGCTTCGCCAACTGTTCGTTTCCACCATTTTCCCGTTCTCTTCATGCATCCTTCCTTCCTGTCATTCTTGCTTCCTGTCTGCGTTCTTTCTGCATGTGCTCTGTTTTTTGTCTCTGAAAACGTCTTTGTGCGGCTCGTTCGAATCCGTTAGACATTGACGCCGGCTTTGAACGCAGCTCTGCTCTTCCTCGCTTTCTCCACGACAACGAAGCCTTCTTCGCGTCGAGAGATCGCGTTGACTCTTTTTCTTCGAACCGCTCTGACTCGAGGTTGCTGGCCTGTTCTGATCTCGTCTCCGTTGCATGCGCTTGCTCCGCGGTTTGCGGGACAGGCGGCGCGTCCAGGTACCGCGCATGCGTTGTTACTTCGAAGGCGCCGCGGCGAGGCAAGGCGCGCAGCTGCAAGGAACGAGGAGTTGGGGAGGAACTCGTCGAGAGCGAAAACAGACTCGCTTCGACGCGCTCACACAGGATTTCCTGTTTGGTGGCTTTTCTCCTTACTTGTAATTTATGAATTTGAGGAACCGCGTGACGAACGTGGACTTCCCTGCATTGACGCGGCCCACCACGTAGATACGCCGACCTTCAACTGTACATACACCCCCCGGAGTCGGGACGAGAAGCAGTTCCAGCCGCCGTTCGAGTTCGTCGAATCCATGCCCTGTCGGACGCACAGGAACAAAATCGAGGAGCAACAGAAAGAACCGCCCAATGAAGGTCAGAGAGGGAGAAAGGAGGAACGCGAAGACGAGCGAAAAGATGCGGAGAGGACGAGAAAGAGAGAGAGAGAGAAAGCGAGAGAGAAAGAGAGGTCGAAAGGGAGATAAAAGAAAGAGCAGACCGAGTCCGAGAGGAAGGCGCATACGCTGTGGGAGGAAAAGAGAAGCGAAAGAGACAGAAGAAGGAACAGAGGAAAGCGTAGCACGAGAGAGGAGAGACGAAGTCGAACAAACAGATGGACAGGAGAGACAGACGCAAGAAAGACGAGACGAAGAGAGAGAGAGAGAGAAGAAGTAGTAGTAAGACAGGAACTAAGGAGAAGGAGACGGACGCAGCGAAAATCACAAGATGGAATGAAAGACACAAGAAGATAAAAACACCGAAGCGCGTACCCGTGGCTGAGGAAACGAGAATGCAGTCGTCGATGTGAACGTTGTCGATCTGCCTCACCATGCGTCTGACCCATTCTTTCACTCTGAGAAGTTCCACACACAGACAGGCAGAACGCTGCTTAAACGCAAGCTACGAGGAAGGCGAAGAAGACAGCGAATGCACTCTTCTTCGAGGAATGAACGTTCGCAGACGCGAAAACCAAGTGCAGAAACACCGAGCGAGAGGCCAGACGCGCCTCCGCAGAGGAAACAGCCGAGAGACAGTCGAAATTGGTGTAGAGACCAGGAGAAGAGAGAACGAGGAAAGGAGGGGAAGAGGACTTTCCTCAGAGACACGCGATACACCTACTCTCGCTTTTGCGCAGTGCGAGGAAGACAGTCAACTCGGTTGATCAGCCAAATGACCTGCAGAGACAACGAAGAAAACGGAAATTAAACCTTCTTGAACTTTCCACAGGAGAAGGCGACAAAGACCGCGGAAGGAAAGAACAGGGACGAAGCGCAAACCGGAGCGACCTCGGCTCCACCATTTCTTTAGAGAGATCGACGGAGAGAAAAACGTAAAGAAAACAGAGAAAACAGAGACCAGGAACACAAACACTGAGCATGCGAAAAGAGGTTACGCATTCTCCGGTGTTTCTGGGGTGTTGGAAAGGCAGTTTAGTGGAGTCGAAGGTGACAACAGCGTGCCAAGAGAAAAAGAACAACATCGAAAGAATTCGAGACGAGATTCTCTCAAAGGAGAAGGGAACGAGAGTCGTCATGCAGCGAATTGCATGCAAACATTGACAACGAAGTGGAAACATTTAAATATCCAGGGAAAACAGGAAAAACGCCCTAAAAACACGGAGGATCCGCGACAGACGAGAGTGCAGAGCGAGGCAGGTGTATGGACGCGTCGCGGCAACCGAAAGGTGAGGAAGCGCGTACCGCAGAGAGAGATGACATTTCTCCATAGGAATGAACAGAGACACTATATACGTCCAAGAGATACAGATGAACAATTGACATTTATATACATTTACATATACATGTATATATAGGAGATCAGGACGAGGCGTTTGTCGCGTGACGAGAAAAGAGAAGTCAGGATCAATGAGGTCCTGAATGTTTGGGTAGATTCGCCTCTATATGGCAGCATTTCAATATCTGTGGAGATACAGCGTTCGTGTATATACAGCGAAATGTGCGTGCACTCAACGGAGTTGTTCCAGAGGTCGACGAAACGAACAGGCAAGAGAAGACAGAGGAGAGGAGAGAACGCAGAGGACGAGAAGGGATCTCTCTGCAGCATTGCGTGAGTCTTCAGAGAGCTCCAGAGACGGATGCTACGCGAGGCGTATAGACAGCAGAGACAGCGCGATGTCGAGAGTCGCCGGAGGGCGACTGACTACCAAAGTGACGATCACGACGAAATGGAGGATACTCCGACTCTGACGCGCCACTGAAACGAGTCTTTGCATTGCACTTTATCTTGCCTTCTATGCGTTTGTTCAGTGTATCTACAGCTGTTGGGTATCCAGAACTGCGCAGGAGGCGAGGATAGTGAATGCCCTCGGGGCGAAGGCAGGGAAATCGTTTGGACCGTTCGAGGACAGTCGCAGGCTCTTCCGCAGTCGCTTCGAGGCGGCCGGGTCCTCACCGCGCATGCGTGAGCGCTGGCCGCGACATCCCGAAGAAGGCAGAAGAGAAACGCGAAGGAGGAAATAGGCGCAAGCGAGGTGAGAAACATGAATCAGGGAGGAGACGGGACAGCACCACCCAGAGGACGAGAAAATGAATGCGATTCGAGCCTCTCACATGTAGGCGTTTGGATCGACAGGCCTGAAACAGCTCAGGGACGACGGAGCTCTCGAGGTCGCAGACATCCACGATTTTGAGGACGACAGAATCTTTTTTCATCGTCTTCACGATCGACTGCACGACGGCTTCAGGTGAGAGCGAAGGCAGCAGCTGATCTTGTGCGTTCGCGGCCGCTTCCCAGTCACCATCGAGTTGCTTGTACATCTGCAAAATCCAAGAGAAGAACTCGCAAAACCAAGAGACCGCGAAGTGAAGACGAGGAGCCAAAGAAAGAAGCGAGAAAGAAGAACGGAAGAAAGAGGGGAAGGCGGAGAAGGCAGGGAGATGAAGAAAAGGAAATTCTGCGGACGCGAAAGACAGAACGTGAGAGAAAGAGAAGGGAGACTACGCTACGGAAAAAGCGATTAAGAGAGAAAAACTGGCGACACCTGGAACAGACAGACGGAGGGGGAAGTGGAAGAAAAGAAGCAACAAAAAGAAGATCCGAACGCAGGAAGCCGTCCACGGAGAGCCGGTGGAGCAGGAAGATCAGATCGACTCCCCTACTGAAGTGTATAGACACCCCAACGTACACCCTCACGCATGCGCACTACACAAACACGCTCTTAGAAATATATATATATATAATATATGTATATATATATATATATGTATTTATATATATGTATATATATAAATAGATATTTGTATTATGCGTGGATATTTGCGTGGATACAGGAAGGCAGAAATAAATCAATCGCGATTCGATTACTGTCAGACCCGTTTGCCTTCGTTTTCGTGCTCTCGGAAGTTCGTCTCTCGCTCTCTTTCTGGTGTCGTTCCTCTTCACCGTCTGCGAGTTCCTGTTTTGCATCTTCTTGGCGACTGGCCGCCGCCTGTCTTCGAATCAGGGAGGTTCCCCTCCAGTTTTTCATTTATGAAATCAAAGAAAGCAAGTCTAGTATTCCGGCGTTATTGAAACAAAGTACAAAAGTATTTATCGGACAACCCACAGTGCTTTCTGAAACGTTCTTCTCCTTGAGTCACGCAAACCAATAACGCTGTTGGAGACGGATCTCTCCCCATCTTTCCTCTCTGAATCACACCTGAATTCTGTAGCATCGGCGACACAGCAAGAGCCTTGTGCGCTTGCGAAATCTTGGACTCTTCACCTGAAACGCAAGCGGCAGAAAGACAGAAAGCATTCTACGACAGCGTTGGTTGTCCTCATCTCTCTCCACTTCCCTCCCTCTCGTTCTACACACTTTGCTTCTCTGTCTCTCTCCCCCTGTCTTTCTCCTCATTCGCGTTATCGCTCCCTCTTCCTTTCTCCTTCTCTTCTCCTCCTTCGTTCTCCCTCGCTTCTCTCCTTTCTTTCTCTGCTCTTCTTCTCCCCATGTTCCCCGCCTCTGCTGTCTCTCCGCGGCTGCTCTGCCCCCTTTTTCGCGCTTTTTCTCACCGTGACGACTTCGACGCCGTCGGGAACGCTCTCGACGGGGACGCCCTTCGCCTTCGGGAGCGACTTCCAACGGCCGCTAAACCATTCGTCCTTCTTCTCTGCAGAGACGAAGCCATGCCGCGCGGGATCCTCCGTCTGCAAGTCGGCGCCGCAGCCGGGGCACCGACGCGGCGCGTGGTGGATCTCCTGGAGAAAAGAAGAAAAACGACAGCGAGAAACCAAGTGGACGAAAGAGCGAGAGACACAGAGAACAGAGGAAAACGTGAGGAAAGCGAAGCAACCTGAGACAAAGAGAAGAGCGAAGGCGAACCGAAGGAGAATCGAAGGCGAATCGAAGGAGAAGTCTCTGAGGGCGCCCGAGTAGGAAGGAAGCCCTCCGTCGGACTGTTCGCAGATCGGCTGTCTGTACACCGATGCAAGCGGTCCTTCTAAACCTGCATCCCGAACAGCTCTCTGATCACTGAAACGCTTCTGATCGCCGTCAGAGGCCTGCGTTCGAGGAAAGACGCTTTCGCGTCTCGTGGCGTACTTCAAAGGCATCTTCGACAATGCCAGGCGGCAAGGAACTGGCTTTGTCTGTCCAGGACACAACGTCTTCGAGACTCATGGCCTCAGTGAAAGTTCCTCTCTCCACGTTTTCTTGCGATGCATGTCCGTCTCCTTCGCAGCCTCCCTGTGCTTCTGAATCAGTGGCTGGACTCTCCACTCCTCCGCCTCCTCGATCCTGAGTGTACATCCTCCATCGCAAGTTGCATGCAGCGAGTCGGCTTTCCGAAGACGCGAGAGCAGCAGTGAAGGAACTTGGAGGCCTGGTACCAGAGGAGGAACGGAGAAGCGAGAACGGCGCAAGACCGTTTGAGACGCCCGGCAAGACGGGAGAGGCACTGGCGCGTTTCGGACGCCAGGACAAGAGGGAAGAATCGCGAGTGTCTTGGTCAGAACTCAACTTGAACTGGTTCGAGAGCCTCGAAGGAGAACAGACCCACCAGCGAAACGCTCTGAGAAGAGGAAAGTCCGAAGCTTGGGGAGGGTCGAAGACTCGCGCGGCGCTTCTTGTTTCCTCGTGTACAGGGTGCGACGGTGTCTGTACACCTGATTCACGACGAGAGCTTATTTCGCGCGCGTCAGTGGCTTTTTTAGGAGAGGTGGAGCAGGGGAGATTTCTTGTTTCTCCGCTTTCCACCTGAAACGGAAAGCGAGGCAGTGGTGGACTTTTTGGAGAGCGGAGAAAGCCGCAAAAGGCCCGCTGGCCTTGTCGCTTTCGCGCTGGTCGGAGGCGACTGAAACGAGACTCTGGAGGCGAGGAAGCGACAGACGAGAAAGCAGAAGAAGAGGATGGACGCACGGCAGCAGAGGAAATCGTGGAAGACCGCAGAAAAGAGGAAGAGGAGGAGGAAGAAGTCTGGACCGAGGAGAAGAGCACGAGAGAAGGATGAGGGAAGGGAGACGAAGAAAGTGAGAGAGGAGATCGAGGCCAGTCGAATAGGCCGAACCTCCGCGATCTCACGATTCTTCGTTTTCTCGCAGAGGAGATCGTTTTGCCTCTCGGGAGAGAAAAGCTGTCCAAAGAGGAGACCCCAAGGGTCCGACTTGCCAGCGGATGGACAGCAGCCATGGCTGTGTCGCTTCGCCGCCGACTGGAATTCTGGGCTTCACTCGAAGCTTCTTTTTCTTGATGACGGCTTTCCGCGAGGAAGGACGATACTTCTTTCAGAGTCCGTAAAAGCAGGCAACAAAGGGGAGAAAAGCGTAAAAAGGAGTAAAGGCTTTGTTGTTTCTCGCCAGTGAGCTTCCGTCTGAGCTCACCGCGCGCTGGAACTCGAATTCAGAGTTGCCAGCCAGGCAGCTGTGTAGTCCTCGGTTTGCGGACTTGGACAACGAGGTGAAGGGATCCTGGGTCCTGCGCCTCAGACGCCGAGCGCTGTAGAAAAACCACAGATGTTGCCCGACAAGGAGAGAGGAAAGGAAGAAACGATCCGCGCAAGTGGGCGACCAACGAGGAGGCGCGCATCTGACGCCCGCAAGACGAAAAACCGGAAAGAAGCGGGGAAAGGAGTCGCACGGGGAAGGGGGAAAAAGTGAACGAATGTGCATGTGCAGAGAGGCCCTGAAAATTTTTCTTCGCGGACACCGCCAATGGAGAGGTCGCGGAGGCTCTGTTTGCTCTGCTTGCTGTTCGTAACTTTCTCCGCGGCTCGTGACTCAAAACAGAAATTCATTTCGCAACCTGCGCTGTCGAGGCGGACTGCCTCTCCCCCTCGACAGAGCGCCTGGCTGAGAGACTCCGCGATTTTCAGCGGTTTCAACAGAATAGCCGTTTTTCCTTTGGGCGAGAGGAAGACTTTGTCGGAAAACTCCCGATTCCGCCGAGTCGACGCATGCGCGCTGTTGCATGCCTTTTCTGTGAAGTAGTCATGCGAGCGGGCGGGCAAGCGGCCGCCTTTCCGGTGTGTACAGGGGGCTCTGCAACTCGCGTTCCATCCGGAAACAGCACTGTGTGGTGGAGGTTTCCCAGTTTTTTTCTCGAGATTCACTTCTGCAGTGGATCACGTTCGCCTTGCTTCACGATTGCCAAGGCGAAGACAACAGCGGGTCGTCTCGGGATTCCGAGTCACGCAGGTGACCGTGCGCACAGGACTCCAACGCAGTCGACACAAGCGGGGAACGCCGAGGGCAGGCCGTAGGGTTCCACGTCAAAGAATCCTTTATTTAGACAGCACTGGTTCGACGTCCTCTGAGACGAGGGAAAGAAAAGTTTCGAGGTGTGGAGGAAAACAACTTGGACGGGAACCAGCTGGAGCGCCAACATCTCGCAGTAGAGAGGGCGCACAGCAGCTGGTACGGAGCCGAGCAACCACGGCGGCGCCCAGAACGGTGTTTCCAACATGAATTTGTGAGAGACATCGGCGGCAGTTTCCTTTCCCAGCCGCAAAGAATAACCGACACAGGTCCGCTGCGACATGAAAGTCGAGCTCGAGTTTGAAGTCTCGATGGGTCACCGACGAGCCTTGGACTGCCGCGGCGCGTGCACAGCGTTCCCCCGGCAACGGGTCCGGGTGAAAGAGTCTGTGCGAACGGGAGATGTCGAACGTTCCACGGCCCAGCCTTTCCGTCCCGGGAAATGTACTCCAGACTGAGTGGCACAGTTCAGTGGCAATAGACGGGGGTTTTATGTCTTGTGTGTCTGTGTTTCCCGGATGCAAGGGAGACTTGTGCTTTCCGTGCGCATCGGGTGAGGCGCAGTAAGACTTGTGGTATCCCGCGCAAGCTTGAGAAGATCCAGCACTTCAGTCTGAGTTGTGCAAGGCTCACGATATTCACTTGGCGAGTCTCTTTGCTAATCAGTCCGACAGCAACAGAAGGCAGCCGATGGAGGCGGCACACAAAGGCTTAGACCCAGAGGGGAGGCACGATACCGCGGCGACAAAGTGCAGGTCACGTGACGCGTTCCAGACTGTGGTCTGACAATTGCTAAGAGCACACATCACGGAGAGGAAAGCAGCGATCTGCTTAAGTGCGTCGAGTTCCATGCGCGGCAACGTTTTCTGGCAATTCCGGTGGTCGTCGGTGGACACATTCGTGGTATACGGACATCTGGAATTGTCGAAGTCGAATATCAGCCTGAGCCGTGAAGGCCATCGCTGGACTGAACGTTCTATGTACTTAGTGGCTCTCTGAAGAAAACGAATCCTCTGATGTACGTCCAAGGAGTTCGACCCTTTGAAATCTGCGAAAGGAACTGTCTCCTAGCAAACAGAAGTTTTCTATCCGGTCTCGGATGATTTGGCAAGCCTGTTTTCCACGAGTTTGTAACGTCCAGTTCACAGGTGCGAACAAGCACTTCGGTTTGCCCGTGACTCTTCTACAAAGTTACGGCCACCATGTCGTGCTCAATCCGTCGACCAGTCGCACTCGTCGTCGACACTCCCCAGCAACAGCTGAACAGGAGAACTTCCTGTCGCCGCGAGAGCTTCTTTCGCGAGCGGGTACACCCGCGTTCGTTAGAACGTCACGTCTCTGCACTTTTGGAGGCTACGTCGGAGACGCGTTTATCAGAAACATCCGCTTCTACTAGGTTCTGTACGGCAGTTGGTCACCCTTCACTCGTTCTCAGCGGAAAGAAACCTGCACGCACCTCGCTGCGGTTAAGTGCGTGGCATTCCTCTGTGCAGGAAACGTCATCCGTGGAAAAGAGGCCTTCTGGGGTCTGAGAATTGGGGTAAGCTGTTTCAGGAGAGTGGTACTTCTTTGCTGAATCGTTCAAAATCGCTCTCGACGCGGGACTCTTGAAAATGGTTACGATTCGCGGCATTTTGTTTCGGGGAATGGCTCGCTGAAGGGGTGACGGCTGGCTGGTCTGGACCTGCCAGCGCGTTTTAAGTCCGTCGAGTTTTGCATCCGAAAACGAGTTTATGGCGTGCAAGCCTTGTTTGTCCTTTTCATTTGAGCGCAGTTTTGCGCTCGTCCGCGGAAATAGCGCAAGTGGCGAGGGAAACTCACCGCGCGTGCCGCAAAATGTGCAAGTTCCACATGCATCACGGCCAGAACACACAGCGCACGGCGCGGAGTGGCGGGCGAGACAGGTCACTTGGACATGTTTTCGCTCGCGAGAAAAGCCATTTCTCATCAGGCGTGTCGGTGTGCGGTTTTTTGAGTTTTTCGTGGCAACTTCTGCTGGGCTCGGTTGCGTCCAGAGAAGTCTCTGTCTGCAGTGCGAGTTTCGTGGCAGTGACGTCCGCTTCTCCAGATTCCCGTCACGGCTCCGCGCATTTCCGACGAAAATGTCACCGGGGCCGCGTTTGCGTGCTTCCGTGTCTTCCCCTGTGCTTGTCGATTTTTCAAACTGTCTGCGGACGTTCCCTTGCCGCTTGCAGTGAGCTGCACTCCCAGACCCAGTTCCAGCTGCGCTTCTCTGCCAGCGACGCGGCGTCGCCTTCGTTTTTTTTCACCCGTCCAACCCACTCGCGTCAGCGGCTGTCGCGCAGGTTCCCAGTCCCGCTTCCTCTGTATGTCGGCGGTTTCCGTTTGGGTCCATGGCGCGCATGAAAGCCGTGCTGTGTGCGCGGCAGTGGTGTCGCCGGTTGTCGCCACTTCGCCTCGTGGACTTTGTGCACAGTGTGCGTCGCGACGTCGGCCTCGAGTTCACGCTCATGTTGCTCAGCACATACGTCGGAGTCAAAGGATTCCTGTACATTTTAGCGACTGACTCGCTGCTGCCGTTCATGAAGGACCTCGGGTACGACGGCCTCGTCTACCAACGCACCGTCACGCTCGCGTACGTGCCTTGGGGCATGAAAGGCCTGATTGGGCTGCTCTCAGACGCGCTCCCGGTTGGCGGCTACCACAAACGCTTCTACATGTTGGCCGCGAGTTTGTCAGGCGTCGCCAGTCTCGTCTGTCTGCTTTGCCTTGCCAGAGAGACGGCGCGTCACGCAGCCTGGCTGATCGGCCTGCTTTTCTTCTGCGTCCATGTCCAGATCGCGACGGTGGATCTGATGTGCGAGGGAATGTACAGCCAAGTGATGGTGGCCAAGCCGCGCGTCGGCGCGAACCTCGTGACTTTCGTGAACGCCTGCACAACCGTCGGCGCGTTCGTCGGCCGCATCATCGTCGGACCTGTCAGCGACCGGTTCGGCGCGCGGCCGCTGTTCCTCGTCGCGCTCCCCGTCGCGCTCCAGTCGCTGTTGCCCATCGCGTTGAACTACCTGATGGAGGAGCGCGTGCGTCCGGGATGCACCCTGCTGACGGAGAAACTCCGAGACCACAAAAAGGTTTTCCTGATGGCCTTTGCGGTCGCGGCGGGTGCCTCTGGAGTCGCGGTGCTCACGCTCGTCGGCGGCCGCGGCACGACGTACATTCTGCCGTACTGCGGGGTCGTCTCCGTGCTCCTCATTGTGCTCTGCGCGGTCTGTCTGCCGCCGCAACTCGCAAAATGCAACGTCTTCTTTTTCTTGGACCGAATTCTCCATGTGTCAATCTCCGGCGCCCTCGACTTTTTCTACACCGCCTCCCCTGCATGCGTTCCGGACGGCCCGCATTTTGATTACACCTACTACTCGACGTACACTGCAGTTGCTGGCACCCTCGCGACATGGCTCGGCCTCGTTCTCTTCCAACTCGCGCTCTCCTCCTGGACGTACCGGAGCATCTTCTGGCTGACGAGTGCTGTCCGCATCCTCGCTTCGCTCTTCGACTACGTGATGACGACGCGGCTGAACCTGAGGCTCGGCATCCCCGACAAATTCATGTACCTTTTCGGCGACGCGATCATCCTCAGCGTGATCGGGACGCTCTCTCACATGCCGGGCGTCATTCTGACTTCGCGTCTCTGTCCTCCGAGAATCGAGAGCACGGTCTACGCGATTCTCGCCGGCATCAGCAACTTCGGCCACAGTGTGTCGACGCTCCTCGGGATCCGCGCCATCAAAGCCGCAAACATCACTACGACTGCGACGGACGGCCATGCCTGCAACTTCGAAAACCTTCCTGCACTGGTTCTCATCGCCCACTGCGTCCTCCCCATGGCCTCGATTCCCCTGGCCCTCTTCCTGCTTCCCAGTACGCCGATGGACGAGTCGCTGGAGCACTTTGACAGCGACTGCATGCGGAGGGAGAGCGAGGCCGGGGCCGAAGCCGGAGTCTCCAGCGACGAGGCGACGCGCGACGTGCACAGACGGACTGTCGAGAGGCGCACCCGAGGTGGAAAGGTCGCAGAGACGGAACTGGCGCTCATGGAAACGAGGGGAGAGAACAGGACGCGAGCGAGAGAGAACAGGACGTTCGGTGCTTGTGTGCACCACGCGCTGAGCACGACAGACGATGAGGACTCTGGGGGCTACCGGGACGAAGACGAATTCGACGCGACGAGAAAGCCGCGCATCTTTGGCCGAGAACGAATCTACACAGACGGAGACGTCGACCTCGGAAACGCAACGACTTTCCAAGTTCTCCCCGTCCTCGGAGACGACCACGAGGGAGGAGACTTGACCGACGCGATGGGCGTCCCGGTGTTCTTCCCTTTCTCGCGTAGAGGGCAGAGAGGAGGCGTCGCAGCGTCGTGGAAAAAGGATGGAGAGGAAAGCGGCGGACATGAGGGAAGCCGAGAGAAGCGGCCGCAAGCGCGAAACGCTCGGGTGCGGCGAGGGGCGACAGGACAGCGTCCGAGGACTTCTTACTCCCTTTGCGCGTCAGACCAGCTGTCTCCAACGGACTCGCCCAGAGCGCGCTTTTCAGGCCAAGATTCGGAGTTAACGTTTGCAGTTTCGTCTGAGGAAGACGCGAGCGAAGGCCCCAACGCAGACAGCGTCCGACGCGCCTCCGCAGACGAACAAGGTGTCTGTGTGGTCGGCCATCACGCTGTCGCTGCAGAGCACATGCGTCGGCCTTTTTCTCCTTTTTCTTCGTCTTCACTTTCGTTCGAAGAAGAGGAAGAGCGAGCCGGTCGCAGGAGCGGACGCAGCGCTGTTTACGAGGAGGAAGACAGGTCTGAGGACGGGGAGAGAAGATCGACCTTCGCGTCGGACGCAGGCCGCGTTGACGGGGAGGCGGGGGAGTTTGGAGACGAGGTCCTTTTCGCGAGCGAAGATGCCGAGACGACGGCGGCTCTGCCGGTGGAACATGCCGAGGAAAACATGAGGAAATGGAGAAGGAACACAGAAGAAAATGTTTCTTCAGACTCACGCTCCACTGCTACGCCTCCGTACACGAAGGCGCGTCTTCCTCCTCCGAGTTCCAATCTCCCTGACAGAGACTCTCCCTCCTTCCTTCTCGAGTCGGACACGCCGTCTGCCCCTGTCTCTTACATCTCGACTCCTCTCTCTGTCCAGTCGGCATCCGTCTCTGCTTCTGTTTCATGTAGTTCCTCGGTTCGTCACTCGCCGTTTCCTTCTTCGTTTACGTCTTCTTCTCCCACAGATCTTGGTTGGGGCGCGGCGGCCCACCACGGAAGGCGTGAGGGCAAGTCTCCGTCAGGTCCTCCTCTCGCTCAAGCTGCGCGTCGAGCCGACGCAGATCCCTCCTCGCTGGGCATGCACGCAGTTTTTTCTGATACGTTTGGTCCGCGAAGGACGTTCGTCGAGGAGACGCGGCCGCAGCTGGACCTCGACGCTGAGGACGGGAGCCAGCGCTCTACTCTCGGCGACGAGACCGCGTCGACAGAAGACAAGGACCTGTATCTTTTTCACCAAACCGAGGAAGAGCGGTGACGGATGTCCGTCTGCAGAGGAGTCGCTCGGCTCAGCAGACGGCCCTGAAGAAGAACGAGAGAAAAGAGAGGTCACGGCAGTCGCTGAGAAGCCGCGGCGACGACGTCCAGAGTGGGGGGGCGAGAAAGAAAGAAGAAAGTGACCTCGAGAGAGAGAGAGAGGAGAAATGTGTTTTTGACGGGGAAATGAAGTGGACACCAGAAAAGCTTGGGATTTCGAAAAATCTAAGAAATGGCCTTTTCAAGCAACTTGTTTAGCAGTCTTGAACCCCATGTCCTCTACCAGTCGGCGTCGACCAGTGGATCCTTTTCCTTGGATAACGACTTATTTTAGTGTCCGTTTTAGGTGCAGATTCCCCTTCCCAGTAAGCTCGAGGCGCGCGATGAGAAACCGAGACAGTGAGACAAAACAGAGAGAAGCAAGAGGAAACGGGAGGGTGTCTGTGGAGCCGCGCATTTGTTCGAAGGAACGGGCTGCATGAAGGAAAGAGAAAGAGAGAATCAACAGAGGAACAGCAAGGTAGGAAAGATGAGGGAGAACGGCAATTGTGCGCGTCTAAGCCGGATTCGAGCTTCTTCAGAAACGGAACGAGGGAGACCCAGACCTGTACATGTTTGGAACGCACGCGGGTGCCGCTTCCAGTTGTCGGCAACCTAAATGGTTTATTTAAGCCGAAGACGATGTCAGAGATCGCGCTCATTTGCGCTCGCGTTTTTGAGACCTGTGCATGAGAGGGAAGAAACCACGGTGTACAGACACACCACTCTGGTTACGTTGACAATGGGTGTCTATCAATCTGGCGTCGCACCGGCAGTTTCTCTATTGTTGATGTACATATACTGATACGCGTTTAGGCATGGAGAAATATTCAAGTACATATACATATATATATATATATATATATATATATATATATATACATATATATATGTATATGTATGTGTGCATATAATATATGTATATGTATGTGTGCATATAACATATACATATATGTCTGCAGAAGTCTCTGAGCAAGTGTATCGAGAGCGTATCCACTTGCATGTGCCTCGATATGCTTGTTTTCGAAGCTTTGTGAGTGCCTATTTCTCAGAAGGTTTGTGCATGGAGTTTTCGAGACTTGCGGTCGCCCAAGCGTCGGCGGCTCTGTCCTTGTCTTAGGCGCAAAGACGAGACACTTGAGGGAGTGACGTCGCCTGTCAAACGCCTTTTGGAAATTGCGAAAAAAGTCATGTGGTTTAGGAAACTGCGCCAGAGCGCCGCGCGAGAAGAAACGAGAGTCGAGAAGAAAAGAGCGAAAGAAGGAAGAGAGAAGCGAAAGGCAGAGAAAACAGCTCCAGCAGTCTCCTTGCCGTTCGCGCTCTCGCTTCCGACGCATTCACTGATGCCCTTCAGAGAGAAGGCACACGCTCTTCTGTACGAACTCCTTCGATCGATTTTCTGCATTTACAAATAAATGCTGGATTTCGCATGGTCCGCTTGTGAATACCGAGGAACCAGTGACCCCACGACTGTAGCGGCCCGAAGCTCATTTGGCTCGTGCGTAGACAGGAACGAAGATATTCCGAGAGCGAGAGAGAGAGCCATATTTACGGCGAAAGAGAGACATGCACACACACCCCAGAGACAGTGGTATCTCCTGTGGAAGCAATACATGTGTAAATATGAATATATATATATATATATGTATATATATATATATATATATTTATAGAGAGACAGAGGGCGCTACGTGAGTAGTAGACGTAGCGGTGGCTGAAGAATGAAGAGCCAGGCACAGGTCGAGAGAGTTTATGTTGATGACAGATGCTTCTGTTTGTGCAGATGGCTAACGGGCACCGTCGGAGGACTCCGACGATGATGCCGCGCCCCAGCGAAATGAAAACTTTGCGTTGTTAATGGTTCACTGCCTTCTGCAAGCGGATTCTCAGCTGTTTTCGTTTACCTACATGCCACACATTTGCATGCAACATGCGCACATATACAGATACAGATACATGCGCAGACACACACAATCATACATACATACATTAGTATCTGTACACTGCAAGCGCATGCATATATATATATATATATACATATATACATATATATACATATATATATATATATACATATATATATACATATATATACATATATATATATATATATATATATGGATAGATAATGTGTAGGCAAGGGCGTCGGCAATGATCGGTTTCATGAACATGAAACGGGGCAGCCTGTCTCGCCGCGCGAGGGAATCTCTTGTCTCCGCGTTTGCGTTTACGTTTTCGCGTTTTTCTCCTTCATCAACAGAACGAAGTCGTCTTCCTCCGGAAGGCGGAGCGCTTCGAGCAGAAAAAGGAACTGCGATGCCGCCAGTCCATCGATCGCTGTGTGGCAACGCAACACAGCTTCTTGAAATCCACGAAGAAACAAGAGCTCGTCTTCTTTCTCTTCAGGATCCCTGAGCAGACGCAGTTTCACAAACAGCATACATATATATATATATATTTATATATATTTATATATATATATGTATATGTATACTGAGAGGGAGACATATATCCCTACTGCGACTGCATGCATGACTTCACATGAACATATAAATATGTTTCTGGAAGCACACCCGCTCTTTGCGTCGGCTAACATGGAGGGTGCCTTTCTCTGAAAGCAAGGCTGCACGGAACGTTGCTCGACTCGAGTGTCAAGAGCAGAGACGCCGCAGGTTGTCTGCTTTGTCGCATGTCTCACCGAAGTCCAACGAACGCCTCCAGCAGTCGAAGAAGGTCCTGGACGGCTGCAGGCGGTCCTCGTCCCGGTGTCTCCCCGCCACAGTCGGCCTCTTCCGCAGACCCTGCGGCCGCGGTCCGCGCTCGCAGGCGAGTCTCGCCTTCGCCCAGCTGTCTCTCTGTCGCGAGCGAAGAGTTGACCAGAGGCGAAGGCGCGAAAGAGAGAAATATGTTGGGGGTCCACGTGCGCATCAGCCGCCGGACCCCTTGAAGAGTCTTTGCCCTCGTCGCTGCGGCGCCAGACGCTGCGGCAGTCCCCGAGGTCGACGAAGGCGAAGACTGGAGAAGCAGGTTCAGGAAGAAGAGAATGGATATCTGTGTAGAGGCCAGTTCAGCTGGCAGGCGAGTCTGCGAGATCTGCGAGCTTCCATGTCGAGCGCCGGAAACAGCGTCCGAAGAGGTCAAAGCGCCCAGGCGGTCCACCACACGTAGAAGCTCCGCAGGCGGGAACGGCTGCTTCCATCGCGAGAAGGAGAAAAGAAGCGAAGAAATTTGGCTCAAACTGAAGACCGCGAGACTCGCGACGGCCAGGGACCTGTACAGCCGGAAGCAGTTGAAACAATCGCGGAGGGCGGTGGAGGTTGGGGGTCGCCGAGAAACACAGCGTGGAGGCACACATCGAGAAGAAGACGAGAGGAAAGGTCCAGGTTTCTCAGTCCTTGAAAACGCTCGGAATGCCGACAGATATCTGCGCAGCTCGCACGCAGCAGAGCTTCATAAGGGAAGCGCCCTGTATACTCCGAGCCTTCTCGCGCGCGCGCCTCTTCTTCTGAGGTTTCTCTTCAACGCCGCTCCGTCCGTGGTGAGGTATCAGATCTGAAACCACTGCAGGTCTTCGACGTTTCCATCCCTTTCCTTTTTGCCGTTTCGCTGCTCACCTCATGCTTGCGAGAAGCGCCGCAACATCGTCTCGAAGCGCTGGCGAGGCGGTAACGGAGAAAGCCTGTCCCAGTGCGTTGGCCGAAAGGAGAAGCTCGTCTGCACTCATGAAGGCGATCTTCTCTCTCGCACATGCAACGCAAACTTCCAAAAGAGCCTCCAGCTTCTTTCGTCTCCTCTCGCTCTGAGCAATGCGCTCCTGTTCTTCCTCGAGGCCGCCGAGGGCCGTCGAAGGCGACACAGAGGAAAACGCCTGAAGCAGACGCGCCAGCTCCACTGGAGTTGCCTCGTTGATCGTCTCCACCGCTGCGTCTGTGTGCAGGCATGCAAAAGCAAGCGCATCCAGAAGCAGGTGCATGTGGATAGGAAGGTGCAGGCGTCGAGGGAAGAAAGCGTTGTGGGCGAAACCGAGAGAAGCAGTGGTCGCGCCTCACAGTGGAGTCCTGCAGAAACGCGTTGCCGCGTACACAGGCATGGTTTGAGAGCTCTAGACAGGGCGCGCACACCGGAGCTGATAGAGCGAAACGCAGAGAGGCAAGGCGCAACAGCGAGCTCGGTCGCTTCCGATGGAAAAAGCCAGGCAGCGAGCGTACTTGCGTACTTACTCACGCACCCAGGAGCAGACAGAACTCCAACGGAAACAACGGAAACAACGGAAACAGAAGAGACCGGGCCATGTCGAGTCGCGCCGCTCGAGACACACAGCAATCGCAGAAAGGGGGTTTTTTCGCTTACCCGCAATGTGACTGAAAAGAGCGAGATCCGAGTAGTTCACAGCCGCAAAGGCGGAGGCGAGGACGGCGAGTTCTCGGATGTGAAAGTCTTCAACAGAGAGACGCTGACGAACATGTTGTGCGACTCTCTCGACTAAGCCTCGATCCTCGCACAGCTGAAAAGTCAAAGCCATATATTTAGATAGCCAAAGAGGACCTGTCGCTCTGTAGGCGTCTGGAAATTTCCAAATCGCCCTATGCCTCGACCTCTCTCGCTGCTCTCCCCTCTCGACCTGTATAAAGATATCCCCATCTCTCAAGGCGTCGGCTTGTCTATATATATGTATATATATATATATATGTATATATATATATATATATATGTATATATATATATGTATATTTCTCTCTGTGTGCACCTGTACCCACTTGCGCGTTCCTTTCATACCGACTTGCAAAGGAACCTGCGAGTCCGCATGCGGCTTGAGCTCCCTTGGCTTTCGTCACATCAAACGGAAGACAGGGGCGCATGTCTAACGCAGCGCATGCACTGTGAACTCGTCGCCACAAAAACAAAGGAAAACATCCTGGAGACTCGCACTCTGCCCTCTCTGCGCAGAGACGAGAACCGCCACAGTGCGGTCTCTGCAGAGTGGCGAGAACGCGCGCGAGCACCCACTGGAGAGAGGCGAGTTCTGAGACAAGCGCAAGGGTACCTTCAATTTGACGAGGGCGTTGACAAGCATGGCGAGTTCCACGGGGCTCTGGAGTTCCCGGAGAGCGAGGCGGTGAAGCAGTTGCTGGCGAACGGCCGCGAGGAACTCTGGACCTGGCTCCACACGGCTCTTTGCATAAGCCGAGAGGAGCATGCAGAGGTGACTCTGGAGACAAACGTTCGAGCCACAGGCAGGCAGCCGGCCCAGTCTCGACGCATGCGCATGCACGCTCCTCGACGCGACTCTCCATGCATGTTCACCGAAACGACGAAGGCTATGCGTACACAGAAATTCATGTACATAAACTTACCGACAGAGAGACAGACACAGACATATATGTATGGATGGATGTCTACGCAGTTAGAGGTACATGTCTATGTAGCTGTACAGATATATATATATATACATATATATATATATATATGTATATGTATATGTATATATGGATGGCGCGGCTGTGTGGGCAGTGTTTTGAGGGACAAGAAAGAAATGTTTCTTCTGCGAAACGCACGCAGGTGGAAAAAGAAAGACAATCTTACCGAGTTGAAGTAGACGATTTTTTGTGTGGCCACAGGCGCGAACGCTTTAAACACCTCCGGAGGGAATCGCCGCATCCGACTCAGGGCGCTCAAAAAAACAGAAATTTCCTTCGGCTCGAACAGCGGTCGCAACTAACAGAATAACAGACAAGCTTCCGCCCACAAACGTCACATGTACTCATAAATATATATACCTTTTAAGCAGATATATACATATACATATATATATATATATATGTAACCATGTACACGAAAGAGACAGGGAGACAAAGATAGATACGTAGACTTTTTTGACGTCAGGACATGTGCATCAGTACTAGAGTCGATTGTCCGACTCCAGGTAAACACCGCTGGTCACATGCTCTTTTACATATTATATATATATATATATATATGTAAATATGTTCCAATCTCAGTACAGTTCGGATGGGGGGAGATCCTGTGCAGAATTTGGTGTAGACACTTGGCTGCGCGCGGCTGGTCTGTACGAACGTATGCGAGAGACATACAGTGTAAAAGGATCTTCTGGAAAATCTCCCTCTCGTTGCATGCATACCTCTGGCTGTGCCAGTGTCGATATTCGCCCTGTGTTTCTTGATTTCGGAGCGGTTCGTCCACCACTTGAGTGCATGCGCTTAACCTTCGAAACGAGACAGAAGGCTCGTTGATCCCCTGGCCCAGGTTACGCAGACGAGCAGAAACGCGAGCGGCTGTCTGCTAGCCATTCTCTCACCTGCAATGCTCTGCGCTCCAAAGCCGTCCAGAGAGCCTCGTTTCCATTCCGCATGCGCGAGAGGTCGGCAGCGGTAGAAGCCACAAGAGAAGCGTCCATGTGAGCAGGATGCGGCGAAGTTGGAGACGCATTCCCCGCTGGTCTCTTTGCTGCATGCGCAAAGGCACCTACATGAAAACGCTCAACCATTTCACAAGCATCTACGCAGAGAGAGATAACGACATAATGATACTCAGACACAGAGCGAATCAGTGAGAGACAGCGAGACAGAGAGAAGCAGTGAGAGACAGCGAGACACAGAGAAGCAGTGAGAGACAGCGAGACACAGAGAAGCAGTGAGAGAAAGAGACAGAGAGAAGCAGTGAGAGAGAGAGAGAGAGAAGCAGTGAGAGACAGAGAGAGAGATGCCTGCATGCAGGTCGATGTACATTGGGAGGCAGATACGTCTCTGAAGAGCGTGAGAGATACAGCAGCATATCTCTGAGCTTCGGCTTCCAGTGTTCCGCGATGTTCGTACCTGCCTGGGTTGTTGCATGCGCCTGGTGGACTGGGGAACTCGCGGCAAGTCTCGTTTTCCAGAGATTTCTTGCATCCTGCTGGTGCAGCGCGAATTCCTGCAAATACTTGGGAAGGTGAGGACTCGCTGTTTGCTTCACAGCCTTCACAAGAGGGTGCTTCGGCTGCATGAGGGCCTCCACCTCTCGGCGCCTCTCGCGGGTACGCGGCGACAAGCGGCGCGACGAAAGAGACAGAGAAAAGAAAACTTCAGAGAAAGCTGAGAAAGAAGAAGAAGAAGACGAGGAAGAAGATGAAGAGAGAGAGCAAGAAGAGGAGGAAGATGAAAAAGAAGAGGAGGAGCAAGAATGGCGAGGAGAAGGTGAGGTCGAGGGAAAGGACAAGGAAAGTGAGGGTGAAAGGAAAGGGGAAGAGCGAAAAGAGAGACAACGCGTTGGTACATCGAAGACTGGGGTGCCTGGTGCCCTTCTTCCATAGGAGGCTTGACGTTGGTCTGTCTCGCCGCTGCATGCGGCAGACGTTTGTCTCCGCCATCCACGAGACTCTTTACATGCATGAGGAGAAAGAGAGAGAGGACGAGGAGAGTGGAAGGCGGGAGAAAATGAAGAAGACCAAAGGCGATCGAGACTTCTCCGGCAACGAGAGCTCGTAGGTCTTGCGAGAAGAGAAGAGGAGACGAGAAGAATGGGGAGAGAAGGAACTCCTTTAGAGAAGGTCGCTCTACGTCGACGCATGTCGCTCTCCCGCGTCCAGGAAAGACGCGAACAGTTCTCCCTCATCTTTGTTGAAATCTGAGGCTCTGAAGCGCGAGAACAGAACGTTGCCTCTCGTATTTCTCTTTCCGTTGTAAAGTGCGAAGAAGGTGCGCCAGAGAAGAGAACTCGAGAAGAGAACTCGAGAAGAGAACTCGAGAAGAGAACTCGAGAAGAGAACTCTTCCTTCTGTTCTGTGTCGAGTCTTATTCCTTCTTCTCGCATTCGACTCAGCGAGAAGGAAGAAGACGCAGACTGGACTGGCCTTGTGTCCATCTGCGTCTCCGGCGCTCACATCCTGTTTGAGGGGAAAGTTCTCTCTTTCGTTCCGCTCTCTCGATTTGAGACAGCAACTGCATGCAGCGCTGCAAGCAACTCGGACACTGCGGTGTCCGGACAGCGCGAGGCCTCGAGATCGACTGTCTCTTTCTCACTTGAGGCAAAGCAAAAAGCTCCACGAAGACGAAGCGCGAGGCGCATGCGAAACGGGGAAATACGGAGACGCGAGAGAGGAGGACACAGCAGAGTCGCGCGCGAACGGAGACAGGCGCGAGAACGAATCTGACGGTAATGAGAAGGCGACGAAATTGAGGGAGAAACTTACGCAAAGTTGAGGAGAAAATCTGTTCAAGTGAAGCAAAATGCGCCCAAATGGGATTCTTTCTCCGGAGCGATAAAAACTCCTTCTTCCCCGCTGCATGCAACTCACGATACAGCGAGCGCCTACACATGCGCGCATCGATATGTTGCGCCTTCGTTCTCGTTGTCTTGCAGCCTCTCGGAGTCCTCCAGTGACAGCAGAGGCTCTCCTCTCTTCCGTCTCCTCTCAACAGTTTCTGTAAAACATTCTTCTGATCTGAACGCGGTCGGACTTCTACAGTCGAGCCTCGGTGGAAAAACCGTGGAAGGTGTAAGGAGCAACAGCAGGCCTCTCTCTCGTGTGAAGAAACGTCGCGGCGTTCCAACACTGCCGAGACAAACGGACTCCATATATGTACAAGATACGTTTCTGCAGAGGTGCACTGAAACATATATGGAAGAAACGCGGTGATCGAGTGCAAATATAATATATATATATGTATATGTCTCGTGTCGACTAATTGCTTTGGAGACTGCAGCCGAGAAAGTAGAAACTTTTGAGACGCTCTGATCGAGTAGCTTTTTTTCTCGCTTCTTCGAAGCGCAGAGAAGCCAGCCTATCCAGAAAAGCTGGTGGATGGCTTCTTAATGCGCATGCATGTCGACCAGAGTATCGCAGAGACGCAAAACTTTTTCCTCCACAAGCAACTCCCGTGGAACTCGACTGGAACAAGAAACGCGATGGGCCAGCTTTGCCCTGTCCGCCTCTCCACGACTCAAAAACGATTCAGACGCAGACTCGACGGAGCAGCTAGAAATGTCGCTTTGCGGCCGCGAAAAACAGAGAAGGAAGAGTGCTGTCCTGCAACGAAAAGGAACTGTGACTTAGTATAACGAAAAGGAACTGTGACTTGGTATAACGAAAAGGAACTGTGACTCGGTATAACGAAAAGGAAGCGCGAAGCTGTGACGAGGTGCAGTGACATGAAACCTCTATCTGTCCAGCTCCGAGCTGGTCTGTGGCATCTCTGGACTTTGGCAGTAGCGGGGTGTACACATTCGTTTGCAGGGAACGGCCGCTTCGCGTGAGAACGCTGTTCCTCAGGAATTGAAGGCTGTGTTTTTTTTCATATGAAAAAAAATCAAACGAGAATCGCATTCAACTTCGTACCCCAGGGCGCCCTTCGCCCGTCCTGCGCGAGACATCTTCTGGAGCCTAACTCTTCTTCCCTCTCTCTCTCGGGTACAGAACGCGGGATGACCTCTCTCCTGCGTCGAAGGTGTACAGACACCCGAGCAGAGGCTCGCGTTCCCTCCCATGAGCGTGCCTGTCGCTTCTCACATTCTCGACAAGACTGCGGCGCAAACGCGCATGCACTCCATCATCTCCGCGCGTCTCATTCGGAAAAAACCGAGTCGCTCTCTCCCGCTCTAAGTGAACTCTCCAGAACTCTACATCGGCTTCTCCTCCGGGCACCATCGGCGCATGCGAACATACGGAGACAGCGCGAGGCGACCCCATGTCCGTCCTCTGTTTCTTTTCCGCCTCGACGACCATCCCGCAGAGACGGTGTCCCTCGACAGACGCACTTTCTTCTCCACGACAGGGTGGGGGCTCGGGATCTCATCTGTGGAGATATAGATGCTTTTTGCATGCGAGACCTAGATCTGCATGACAGCCTTGCTTATAGGATACCTACAAAATCCACCGAAGATCGTCATCCCCCGCGTACCTTTCACAGGACTCATCTTCTCTCTACTACTACTCCTGCGCGTTGGTCCCCGTGCCCGACTTCTTCCTCTCTTCCTCGCCAGCGTTCGCGCCACCCCACAAGTTGCCCCCGAAAGTCCCCACACTCTTCGCCCCAGCTGTCTCCGCCCCCTCGCCGGACCCGACGCCTCCATTCGCTACCTGCTGCAGCACCAGGAGTCCGCTGCCTGCCAGGCCTTGCGTCGCCTGGCTTCTGTCTCTCTCTTGGCCGAGGAACGAAGCGGAGCGCCCGCAGCTCTCGCGAGTCCCGCCTGCGAGCGGCAGTCGCAGCGCGCCCCGCCCCGCCTCGAACGCGTTCTCTGCGTGCGTGCCCTGGGGCCCGCCGGCCGAGTCGCCGGGGCCCGCCGCGACCGCGGTCGGAACTGCAGTTTGGAGCCCAAAGAGCTGCGGGCCTCCGGAGCCCGACAAGAGCCCCGCAGCGAGGTTCCCGCGCTGCGACCGCAAGTGCGTCGCGGAGGACGTCCCCGGCGCCGCGCCACTCGCCCCCAGAACCTGCCGCGAGGCCTTCGAGTGAAGAGTCGACGCGGGCGCGCCCTGAGGCCCGGCCGCGCTCAGCAGGAAAGAGCCGTGAGTCGCGGCCATGTCGGGATTGGGCGCCGCCAAGAGCGACAGCGACGCATTCGACAGTGGCAGGTGCTGGCTCGCATGCAAGTTGTTCGCGAGAGCCGCAGGGACGAACTCGGGAGTCGACGCCGAAGGCCCCGAGGACCCCGAGAAGCTCAGCGGGTGCGCGTTGAGCAGGTGGTGACCGGCGCCGGGCTGCGCCGAATGGCCGGCATGAAAAGGCACATGGTTTCCGTGAGTCATTCCTGCCTGCGCCGCAGCCCCGCCGCCCGTTCCCACTCCGCTGAAACTCGAGCTCGAAGTCCCGCTCAACATACGGCCCGGCGCGGCCGAGGTCGCCGCGTTCGACGCGCCGGAACCGGCGGTGTCGTCGCCGTCGTCGTTGGGGGCGCGGGTCTTTCCAGGACGAGCACCGCGGCCGAGGCTGTCGGAAGACCTCGAAGAGACAGGCGGCAAGTGTTGGTTGCTTCCGCCGCGCTTCGGGATGCTCATGCCGAGGCCGTAGATGACGCCCGAGTATCCGCAGTCGTCGATGCTGCTGTCGAAGTAGAGCTCGACGAGCTTGAAGAAGGTACGACAGGTGACGAGCGAGTCGCTGCCCGCCTGGTGCTGCGGGCCGACGCGCGTGACTTGCAGGTGCTCGGCGATCTTCTGCAGCGAGCAGCCGCCCGAGAGGTTGAAGTTGTGTATCGAGCGCAGCAGGTACTTGATGTCGTACAGCGAGGGGAAGAAGTCGTGGAGGAGCTCGAAGAACTGCGCCTCGGAGTGCGGCAGCGGAGCACATGTCAGCAACTTGAGGAGGTAGCCAAAGTCGTAGCAGCCGTGGAAGGAGATCCACTTGACGTCCTCGTTCATCACAAGTCCAGAGTTCATGATCAACTCCCCAAAGTCTTGCACGTCGATGCCCTTCTTCTGCTGCTTGTCGAAGTCGATCCCACTCTGCTTCAGAAAGTCGATCGAGTCCTGCGCGTACATGTCCTCGTTCAGGTCGAACCGGAAGTTAAACTGCCATGTCGAAGTCCCCTCCGCCAAGTTTCCGTCCGCGTCTGCGAACGTGATCCCCAACTGAATCACCTTCAACAGATCCACATTGTACTTCACCGTTTGGTAATTGTAGTCCGTCACGTTCCCCGTCGGCCGCGCCACAATCCCCGGGAACTCCGTATCCTGGAAAACAGCCGCAACTCCAAGAAACGCGCGGTCGTGAACTCGACGCCATCTCAGCACAAGACGTCTTCCGCCACTGCTGGACACCAGAGCTCTCCCTTGACCGAAACCGAGGGAAAAAAAGCGCGAGACGCGGAAAAAAGCAAAACGCTCACGCACAGCCGTTCCTCGGCACACATCCTCGGGGGGGGCGGGGGCTCCTCAAGAAAAAAAAACATGCAGCGACACATCCACACGCACGACGTATCTACCTATGCATATACAAATATATATATATATATACACAAATATATTTATACAAATATAGTTATACAAATATAGTTATACAAATATAGTTATACAAATATAGTTATACAAATACATTTATACAAATATATATACACATATATTTATACAAATATATATACAAATATAGTTACACAAATATATTTATACAAATATATTTATACAAATATATTTATACAAATATATATACAAATATATGCGTATCGACGCGCAAGTCGGAGACGCAAATGTGGCTGCAGCTGTACAAAGGCGCATCTATGGAGAGAGCGAGTGGAAAGTTTCTGTCCCCGAGTTCGGGCGCGACTGCGAGAAATCCAACGCAGAGAAGAGAGCACTCACCATAGCAATATACTGGAATCGTTCCACCACATCGCGGATGCGTGCAAATTCCTCCTCTGCAAGACGCACAAAAAAACAACAGACTGGCCGTTCATCACCCCAACACACTCCGCGCTCACTCGAAAAAAGTCCAACGGGATGGAACAATAAAAGAATCGCATCGTCCGACACAGAAACGCATGCGTAGGTATCGCACAAAGACTTTTCACGAGGCAACATATTGCCTTACCCCTAAGCACACACACTGGCATACGCATACAAACATGCATACAGATGCATACACATATGCATGGTAATGGCTATGTAGATATATATGTATACATATGTATATATATGTATACATATGTATATATGAGAAAAGGTGTCGGAGTACGCTGTTGAGGGTCTTTGGAGTTGAACAGCGGAGCACTGCAGCTCGTGCATCGCGAAGAGCCCAGAGTACGGAAAATTTCTGCGTACGGAACTGCACACTCTGCGGAGTGGCTTCGTTGGTCACGGCTCCTCCACAGACTGAAGAACTTTTGAAAAGAAAGGATCCTCACCAAGGTTGTGTTCCCACACCTCGACGATCTGCTCCCTTTCGCCGCATTCGCCATTCATGTGTGCGACAGAAGAAAGAGAGTCGACTGAAAACACAGCAGTGAAACGCAAGCGAGAGCGACTGAATCGAGAGCTTCTCGTCGTCTTCTTGAAGTAAAGAGATGGTGACGGAAAGGGCCTGGAATTCTATCACGAAAAGAGACACTTGGTCAAAAAGAGACGGAAAAAAGACGAACCAGCACATTCAAAATAACAGTCGACTTCGCCTCAGGCGCCTCAGGCGAAGCGCGCCCACGCCTGATGCGGTGCCAGGTGTATGTACACCCGAATAAGACCCAACAGTGCACTGCGAACAAACCGTCATTGGCAGTTCCTCCAGAGTTCTGTACCAGCGTCTAAGCCATGGGGCCTTCGTCTTCACCGAAGACTCACAGGAGAGAGCGAAGCAAGAGGCCAGAGAGAGAAACAGAGAAAGAGAGAGAGAAGGAAAGAAAGAGAGAAAACAATTGAGCAGCGGGGTAGGAACGCATGCATTTCCACGTCCAGCAAGAACCGTGACTCGTGAAAAGCCAACAAAGTCCGGAAGTGACAAGAGCAAGTACGCGAAAGACCAGATCCTTGTTTTCACACGCTACGGCGCCTTTGAAACGCTTCGGAACCTCGCTGGTACTCCCCCGAAGGCGCGCATGTTCTGCTCAGAAAACCTCGTTGCTTTATATAAGTCGGCTGTGCGATCAAGACGAACGCCCCCACTGAAGATCCCTTTGAAGCGCAGGTCCTTCTCGCCGTCGAGACGACCTCGAAGAGCCAGAAGTCCCGTGCTTCCCAACCAAGTAACGGGCGAACAGTTCGAAATCTGCGACAGAAAGTTGTCTTCGACGACTGCATGTGCGCAACTGCATGCCAAAAAAAGCGCAGAACTCGCCGGTGTCCTGCCTACCTTGAAGCGTGCATTAGCTGGGCAAAGACTGGAGTCGTGTCGAGGTCGCCTCCTCGAGAAGTTGGTTGGATTTGCTCAGACCTTTCCTCCACTCCCAAAACTTGAGCCTCTCTGCCAGTTGCTTCATCAATGTAACGTTTAGGACACAATTTCTCGGCTGTTTCAGCGGTCCGCTGCCACATACTAGCTCGCGAGAGGAGCTCTCAAAAAGCCCTCTCTGCTTCCTTCTGCTTCCTTCTGCTTCCCTCTGCTTCCCTCTGCTTCCTTCTGCTTCCTTCTGCTTCCCTCTGCTTCCCTCTGCGCGCGTGCTCCCCCAAAGAATCCGACGGGAGGCACCCTTCTCGAGACGGTCTAGGACTGCGAGCAGTCTCTCCTGACCGCGTCTGGCTACGGGGTGTGTTCGGCTTATAGTCGGAGCCACGGGAAGGCAGCGTCTGCAACACCTGCGCCGCACAGACTGGAGAGGCACCACAGGGCGCAGAACTCCTCGCCAGTCGACACAGGAACGCGGAGCGCGCAAGGAAGGGGATGTTAAGAGGGGCTTCGCCGATGGAGGCAACGCGCCGAACGCTTGTCGTAACTGAGAGGGAAAAGAAGGACGTTCCCCGCGACAAAACCGTGTCAACGGAGAGAGAACGAGGATGGAATTCGCCTAGAAGCAAATTCCTGGCCTGACAAAACGACAGAACAGAAAGCAGACACAGGTGAAGCAGCGACTGGAGACACTGTCCAAGTAACGCACGCGAATTCGGAGAAAAGCGACCCCGAGAGACCAGAAGCAGTGAGGAACACTTGCGAATTCTTCTAGGCGTTCGCGCGGCGTTTTACACTGCTCAACAATGCACCTCCTCCGACGAAAACAGCGAAAGCCACAACAGACGAAAGCTCTCAAAGTAGAGAGGCCGTAGCGCGCACAGCTTTCTGAGCGAGAGAGAAATTCTCTGTTTCACGACACGGAAAAAGAAAGAGGCCAATCCTCACTGGACACTTCCAGGTGTACATACACCCGAAAAGCCCACGAGGCTTTGACTTTCCAGTCTGGCGCGTCTCCTCAACAGAAGCGCGACGTCAGGAGCAAGAAGAATAACAAACGCGACGCGGAGGCGTCGACGCACCCGGCGACAGGGAGCGCCAGAGAAACAGTCTCTTGTCAGGGGAACGCAGGGCACAGTTTTGCAGAAAGCGAGAAAGCGGGGAAGGGAAGATCCAATCGCCTTCGGGGGGAAACGAGAACCGAGAGTCCTGCTGGCCAACGGCCCTCGTGACGGATTCGCGTGCGGCAGTTTTGGAGAGTTCCTACGTTAAAAAAAGTGGAACGCAGCGACTCTCTGCAGGAAGGAGGCACCGGACGGAAACGCGATTCGCAAACGCGTCGACTTCCCCGTAAAAATTTGCAGAAAGTTGCCTATTCCGGCCGCAACGCAGAATCACAACTGCGAGGTGGGAGAAGCGCGGCTGGATGGAGAGGCGCGCAGGCGGGCTGAAACGGAGAAAAGCGCAGCGTATGTTAGCTTTTTTTCTGGGGAAGACGCTCCTAAGAGCAGAAGCAGCGAAAGGCTTAAGTTTTCGCGGGACTCACCGGTTTTTCCCGAGAGTTCGGTGCAGCCCAGGCGCCAAGTGTAAGTCGGTCGGAAGGCGCCAGCCGGAGAGGCGGGTCTAAGCCGTCAGTTTTCCTGCTCGAAGACAAGGAAGAGTCGCTCTCGCTCAGCAAGAGTTTGGAGATTTTTCGTTTCTGTCGTCGCGAAATCGGCGGATCGCAGCCCGAGACAAGCTACGCAGCGCCGGGAGCGCCTCCCTTCTCCTTCCTCGTCGCGCAACCCTGCGAACAGGCGCCTCGCTGAGGTCGGAGAGGCAGTCGGGAGGAAGAGCGGCGAAAGTCGGAAAAGCCGCAATTCGAGTTTTTCGTCGACGGAAGAAGCACGCGTCCGCTTTGCTGCCGTCCAGACCTGGCGCCGGTTCCTTGGCAAAACGTTTTTTCGGATAGAGGCCAGTTCGCGTGTACACACGAGAGTTCAGAGTCTGTGTCGGTCGCACATTAGATACAAGACATGGTCGTTCAACGAGAGGCCTCGTCACAAGAACAAGCCAGGCTTGCGGGTTGCGGTATTTGTCGCCTCGCGGGAGTCTCCAGAGAAAGACGAAAGAGTTCAGGGCATTCGGCGCAACGGATGCAGGACAGCCTCTAGTCCGACAAGACTTCGTCGCGCGTTTCTTCAAGGACAGCCAACCCCGCAAGAACGACGCACACAACTTCCACACCGATCATCTCCCAACACCCCAGCGCCGCCTCTTCACGTATTAGCACAACCGACATGCATATAAACCGAAGCGGCCGCGGACTTGCAACTGAAGTCTCTATCGAACCTAGGGGTGCCTCCAGCCGTTTTGTGCGCGTTTTGCAAAGAAAAAAAAACAGCTTCAGCCTCTCTCGCCTGTCGGTGTCACGCTGTGGAGGACACGAGAACCGACCGTGTTCACACACCGGCATCTCTCGGGCAGTTCTCCGCAGTCATGGCGACCCTAAACGGTTACCTTTTCGGAGAAGCGGGAGTTTCTTTTCTTGAAGCTTGCCACCTTCTCCGAGGAGAGTACTGAAGAAGCACACGCGCTGGCATTCCTCGCGCGCATGGTCTCTGAAAAGTGACGCGCGCCAAGTTGGAAGTTCTTCGGGAAGTGTAACCAGCGGCATGCTCCCGGCTCTCGGCCAACGCACTGTTTCGAACTCAACAATGAAACTCGCGAGGCAGTTCACTGAAGGAAGTGTAGCAGCAGATTCCGTGAATCAGAGAGTGACCGGGCGTGTTTGACAGGGATGCAAGCGACGCAACAGGAAAAAGTTTCGCTCCATTTCGGACTCTGCAAGTTGCACGACTGCTGCCCAGCAGAACACAGACGTTTCTCCCTAAACAGATGCGTCGTGTCGAGTTGAAGGATCACTCGTATCAACTCGTTTCTGCTAGTTCAATCTTAATCAGGAACTATAAAGATGCGTTTTTTAATTCGAAAATCGCTCGGCTCAGCCACCGTAGTGCCGTACAACAACAGAAACAGCAAACCGCTGTAAGGGGGAAACATTGTCTTCTTCCGCGTTCGAATGGGAAGAAACTGTGTGTGTAATGTGTGTAGTAGACCTCCCGGGGTTTTGGACTACGACCAACAGAACATCCGGGCCGAAAGTTCAATTTTTCGTACCTTTCTGTCTTTGTACAGTACCTGGTGGGAGTCTTGGGGGTAGAGGACTCAGCGAAGCTGGAAAACGCTGTTGTGTTCGGCGACGGAATCGCGGAACAAGGCACAGAACCCGGAGAACATGTCACATCAGAACTCAGGTCTCTCGGTTTCTCCAGTACAGGAGAGTTGCGTTTTCAACATTCTCGCCACACACAGACTCACGTCCACTGCCTTAATAGGAGGCGCGTTATTTCAAACAGCACAACGACTCCCCGAAAACTCCATCGGCATACACAACAAATCTCCCTCTCTCTACAGTGTCCGAAAAACGCAAGGAAACTTTGTACCCGATTCTACGCGTCGTCCGAGAGAGTCTGTGTTCAGTGGGAAGCCTGTGTTGTGCTTTCTCGAATGCCTCTTCGCCGATACGGAGCTTTGTTGTAGCTTTGGGCACATTGACTGGCGGCGTTGCCGATGAATTCGGTAGATTCGCTTTGGCCATAAATCGAGGTTTTCCAATTTTACCCAGGCGCTCCCGTTCTTATGCTTGAACAGCGCTATCTCACCCTTGCGGCCGCCAACGTAGCATATCTCGAAGTCGGAGAAGGTGGCCAGAGAAACTGCACTCGTAGCCACAAGGAGATCCTGAGTTCCTCGGGCGAGGCTATCGTACTGGAAACAAGAGAATGAACCTCATTCCAGCTGTGAGAGACAGCGAGACATCCAAGATAAACAGAGACATCATACTGCTAGGATTCTGAAAATGACGCCTGTGAAGGGAACTGAAGAACTTCTTAGTGTTGTGTGAATCTTCTCAACTCCTCTGTTGTTCCCCGTGCATCTGACGCTCGGTGATGAGGACTTCAACTCTTTGTGCGTCCGAGCTGCTTCCGCAACCTTCAGTCGCTTAGTGTCTTTCGTGATGCATACATATTTGCATATGGAGAGGGAAGTCCCTCTCGTTCCTTTGCGCTGCTCGGCATCTTCTTGTCCACAGTGTGTTACAGGAAAGTTATCTTGAGTTCATTCATGTACCCTCTAGTTCGGGGTAAATGAAAAGCTTCCTGATGGCGGCACAACGGTGTCTCACATGACGCCAAGGAGGAACAGCACACCGACCGAGACGAGATGTTACGTTTGCACAAGCGGGACGATTCTTCCCTTTCTTTCCAAAAATGGTTCCATCCACGAACCGTTGAGATTCGCTGCATTTGTAGAAACCGCGATGCGTGTCTGAAAGGACAACAACGCCTTGTTTTCCGCACTCCTATGTTGGACAACCAATGAAAACGCCGACTTCAGAGCACCGTTGAGCCGATTGTCATTGTGGACCTGAGGAAGAACTGAACGTGCAAGCTGCCTCTCAATGTATAACGGTTCTAAGCTGCGCTAGGAATCCAGACTTCCTTGCTTGTCCGGACTGCCGAAATCGCTTTAGTTTTTCGAGTACAGCGGGATCGCGAAAATCGTTCAAGAGCGATGCGATACGAATTCTCGTGAAATTAACTCTACGTGGAATTCCTTCCACACGAATGAGGATACAGCGACGTGAGCAGTCGTTTGTTATTTTTGTCCTTTACGTTTTCTGAAAAACATCCCCATGTCGAGAGCACTCGTGGTGTTGCCAGAAGCACCATCGAGAGTCGCGCTAAGCGTCTACAGGCCTTCCTTTTCTCCGGGAAAAACGCGTCCTTGCAAACAGATCAAACGCTCCAGTAAACGCCACTCGGCGCCTGCAACATAGGGTCGCCATGGACAACTGAAAGTAACTGGAAAGTACCCGGAAATAGCCAATCCAGCGCTCTGCGTTGGGAGTGAGCGCGAACCCACACAGCTCGACCGCGAGTTGCTGAACGTTAATTCTTCCTCGGCTTGATATCGTGTACGACTTAACCGTCTCCGGTTTCCCTGCAGAGCTTTACATTTGTTTTTGACTTGCGCGAGCATCAAACAAGAGTCGACTCCTCTGCGTGACCTCGTTCTTTCGTGCACTCGAGCTCCCTGCTTTTCGACAGCTTTTTCCTGCATTCGACTGGAACGCGAGTTTGCTTTCACTCCCTGCACAAAGTTTTCATTCTTGGCTGTCTCTCGTGGTCCGCTTTTTTCTTGTGTGCGTCGAGGAGCTTGAAGAAGGAAGCAGACGAGCCGATCCCGAAAAAGCGGTGCAGAGACACGGAACGCCGCGCGGAGGGAGACACAGCGAGGAAAAGACGGCCACCGTCTAGTCTTCTGCTCCTTCATTTTTGTGTGGAGAAAATTGTTTCCCTTCGTTTCGAGTTGTCGTCTTCAAAACTTTATTCACAGTGCTGACCTCAGTTCCGTGTCTGTCTCTGTTGGACGGTCTCGTCTGTTGTCAAGGGCGTGACGCCTCTATAGACTTTTCTTCGCAGACGTCTTCTCTCTCCGTTGCTTGTCTTCTTTCTCCATGGCGTCCTCTGAGACATCTAGAACAAGCGTCGCTCGTTCCTGTCTTTCTACGCTTTCCTGACGATGCGTCGACTTTCGCTCCTCTGACATCTTACGCCTCTCGAAAATCCACACCATTCCGAGATCGCCTTTGATCGAACGGACTGTGAAAATCGACGAAAAAAGAGAGTTCATCACATGGACAGCGCGCGAGCGGTCTCTGCACGGAAGCCTTCTACAAAACCAAAGGGGAGTCCCCACAGAAGGAATCCGTCGAACGAGGCTGAAGGAGGCACAAACCTCAAACCTCCCCGACGCGCGGGGGCGAGAAGCAACTCAGAGTCGAGGGTCCTGCGGGAAATCCCCTGGCAACGCCTTTCGATGTTTGTCCACGCATGCATTCGCCGTGATGGCTTCTGATTCTCCCGCCGCTCCTTCTCCATTCGAGAACTCATCGCGGGCACCTAAACAACCACAAGAAAGCTCTTCTTCGTCTTCTTCCTCTTCTTCTTCGTCGTCTTCCTCTGCTTCTTCTTCGTCTTCCTCTGCGTCTTCTTTCTCCAGTTCTTGGCCAGGATGCAGCAGTCACTTTCGGCGCTGGATTTTCCGACCCGAGGCGCTGCAGGCGTTGCGCGGACATACACACGAGGCCGCATGCGTCTCGCTTCTTCGCCTCAAGCGGTGTAGGAAGCGCGCGAGCGAAACGAGTGAGGTCGCAGACGCTTCGGCGTCCTTCCCCAGTCTGCGGTCGCTGCTGGACCTGACGGAATACTTCGCGTTCCAGCTCGTTCTCATTTGCAAACGGAAACGTGTGAAGTTGCCCGTCATCGAGACAGCTTGCGTGTATCTACACCGGTGAGGATCAGTGTCTCTGAAACACCGAGTTCCAGTGCGCCTCTGCTTACACCAGAAAAAAGAAAGTCGTTGCTGCGCCGAGATACACTAGAGGGAGAGAGAGAACCCAAGGCAAAAGGCAGGAGCAGGCGCTTCCTTTCGCCGTCGTCTCTTGTTGATCCACGTTGTCGGATGTTCGTGTGGAGTCCACCTCACGTCAGTCTAGGACTGAAATCTCGACTTCCCTTTCTTCGAAAAGCTCCCGCATAGAGTTCTCACTGAAGGTCGCGTCTCCGTCAACCGAGACTTCTGGTGGATCGTCTCTCGAGAGAAATTGCTTCTTCACTTTCACTGTGCCAAGACACTCCACTCTGCCTGTCTACTGCGTCGGAGTTCTGTGTGAAGCTCGCTCCAGAGTAGCAACTCTCTTCGTTTGTACGCAGGCGTATCTGGCTTTGCATTCGCTCTCTGCTGGTTTCCTTCCTGTATGTCTATTCTGTATCTGCCTTCTGTCTCTCCGTCTGTTAACATGTATATATGTGGATCTGAATGGCGCTGCCCATTCGATGGCTCGCCCTCTTCTGGGTGAGGGATTCTTTGTTTTACATTTTATCTTGCCTTTTATTGGCTGTATTATACTCGTTTTACATATCTTCTATTTACACTGAAATGGTTCTAGCACTCCTGCAGGCATTGATACCGCGCTCTTTTCCTAGTCTGCATCTCGCGTAGAGCTGTCCGCCTCTCTGTTGACGCAGTTGCCGATTTTTCGCTGCAGCGCGTTCCACGCTGCGTCCGTCTGCATATGCGCGGGATGCGGGACTCTCTCCCCGTCTCCAACTTGTGAGTGCATGTGAGGCGCTTCGCCGTCTGCTGACCCATCCCGTTTCTCGCTTGTCTCATCGATGTGGAGGCTTTCCGTCACAGAGTTCGTTGCATGCAAGACCGAGGCCGGGGCGACTGCCACCGGACCTCTTTTTTTCGACAGAGAAGCCGAAGCACACCGGCATCCTTTGCGATTCGTCACGGAGACACCAGACATTCTTTCTGTTTGACTGCAGCTTCTTCTGCATGCGGAGCCCTCTAGCGTTCGACATTCGTCTGGTCATCTTCGCCTGTCTCCTCCTTGCCCTCAAGGCTGAAGATGTTGCTCGTCATTACAGTTTGGGAGTAAGCGGAGTGCCTCAGTTTCCCCGCAGCTTCGATTCACTGCCTATGCCAAAGTGCAAGGTGGACAGTCGCTTTAGTTGACTTTCAAAAAAGCATCTCGGAGGCGCGCGCGGAGTGACGAACACCACCGCACAAGCTGGTATGAGGCCCCATGGACTGCTCTATGGCGCGGCCCTGAGGATCCCCTCGGGTCTGCTGTCTCTCTCTGTCTATCTGTCTCTCTCTCTCTGTCTCTCTCTCTCTGTCTCTCTCTCTCTCTGTCTCTCTGTCAGCGTCCTCGATTTGACGAGGCCTTGGCCTCTCTGTCCTCTGCGTGAGAGGCTGCAAGGCAACCTTGTTGCGGTCTTGGCTGTTTTCCAGGACCTTCTGGGCGACATCGCGGAACTGGATATCGGGGAGGTTCTGCGCTTGGAACTGCCTGTTTGCGAGGCGCTGGACTTCCACATGCTCGTGCTACACACCCGCGGGCCGCTGGCGACTCTGCTGCGCCAGATTTTCTTTTTGTCTTTGGGTGCCGAGCGGGCGAATGGCTCGAGGAACTCCAGGAAGCGGCGGCGGGAGGTCCGCGAATCTCTCTCCGACGACGGCGAGAAGAGAGAGACCGAGAGAGCGGCGAGAGGCGAAGCAGCTGAGAGCCGGCGCGCGGCTGTCGAGCCGCCAGACAACCTGGAAGCCGAGGAGGCAGAGTGGCGTTTGCCGCTTCCGCCTGCGTTGCGGAAGCTGCAGGAACAGAGCGAAGCAGAAATTGTTCTCATGTTTGTTTCCTCGACGCTCCCTTTGGTGCATCCGCCAGGCGTTCTCGCGGTCGCGGCCGTGCTGGCGGCTGCGGCGAACTCCAGTTGCGCTGAAGCGCTCGCTGCCGCGGGGGTCGCGAACGTCGAGAAACTTGTCAAGTTGGCTGTGTGCCAACCGGCGCTCCCGGAGAGGACGCTGAAGCGGAAGGCGGAGCCATGCGACGAGACGCCTCAAGGTGTGAAGAGGGCGAAACACGAAGAGCTTGCGGAGAGAGCCAAGATGGAAGACGAAGGGGCCCAGACAGAGGCTGCGGGAGTGACCAACGCAAGCGCAGGCGGCGAAGAAGCAGACGAAGAGCGAGAAGAAGAAATCGAAGAAATCTGGAATAACTGCCTGCAGACATCCATTGCTCACATCCACGAAGAACTCAGACGCATTCGAGAGCTGCAAAACCGCGTTCAAAACCAACAAGTCGGGGAGAGCATGGGGCAGATTCTTGAGGCATGCATCGACGCCATAGAGGTGAGCAGAGGCCTAACTGGCGTAAAGGACCAGGTTTTTTTTCTGAAGACTGAAAACGCGTTCGTTCTGTAGACGAAGCAACTGACACGCCTGTCGAGGTCGAAAGCAGGTCCTGCTCACAACTGGCGGCAGCCGGTCAGAAACGCGCCAACGCTTCTCGGTGCGGACTGGACGGGCACCCGCTTGTCGGCTTTCCGCTTCGAAATTTCCGCTTCGAAATACACAGGAGTAACTGGGGAATCTCTGGCGCAGAGATGCGTCGAGAGCTGCGTCAGACGAAGCATCTCTTGTGCCCTTTTAGGCGGTTCGCATGTCTGTACAAGCTGCAAAAGCGTTTTCACACTCCACGTGGATCGCCGTGAGGGTTCGGGGGGTAGACGAACGCCCCAGAGGCTGTCGTTTCGCGTATCCCTTTTCGGAACGCCTTCTGTCCACGGCGACGCGGAGAAGCGCCGTTTTTCCCCAACCTGAAGAGAATGAGTAAAAAACCAGGCAGCCACGAGGGTACAGGCGCCTCTCGAGAGAGAGGCACCGGCGCCCAAGTTCGAAGCGGAAAGATGTATTTCTCCGAGGAGAGATATTGACAAGGAGGCACACAGGAGCACAGACGCAGAACCACAAGACGTCGCACTCCTCGACACCGACGAGACATTCTGTGGGGGTCCCTGGCCTCTTTCCCTACGGCTTCAAGACATGCAGTTTCGGACAGAGAACAACTGAAGCTAGCCTTTCTGTTAAGCTTCACAGAAATGCGATTTCGAGGTTTCGATAGACCGCCCTTTTCGTGAGTAGAGGGAACTGTGTTTTGCCTCGTGGCACATTCTTTTTCTCTCGGAGAAGAGAAGACAAGTCGAGAGAAAATGATGTGCTCAGTTCGCAGCGTCGACTTCTGTTTTGCGTGTAGGAGCAACAGGCAGAGGCGGAGTTCGACAGTTGGGAGTCAGCGCGGCGAGGCAGCGACGACAAGAAAGAGAAGCGGAAGAAGAAAGAAAAGAAGAAGAAGAAACGTCGAGAACAAACAGACGCTCCTCCAGACGATGCCCAACGAGGTGGTGATCCTGTTTCGCCCAAAGCCGCGTCATTCTCGGCTTCTCAGATCAACTTGGTACGCTTGGCAAGTCTTGGGTTCACAGAAACCTCGCCACGACTACTTGAGACGTTGTTGTCGAAGTCAACTAGACTGCAGTCTGTTGCTCTGGAGAAGCTCCTGCACTCCTCGCGCGGTCGCAGCCAACGTTGCGGAGAGCGTGAGAATGCATGCGGGCGAGCAACAGGCGCGCAAAAGGAGGCACAGCGCGTCTGTAGAAAACGTTTTTTCGCGAGCGTGTTTGCTGGTTTTGCAGGTGCGAGAAAAGCACGGAGGCCAAGAGGGCGGAGAAACTCAAGACTTCGCGCCCGGTTCAGTTGCAGACGAGTCAGGAGAAGTGCAGAATGACGAACAAGCAACGTCGAGCGATGTCGCCAGTTCCGTAGTTACATCGTCTCGTCCGTAGTGTGGCGGACGAAAAACTTGAACGGCCGCACGAGATCTGGAAAAAAGTCTTTTTCGGGGCCGTCTGCTTGTTGGAAATCGTGAAATGCTCAGTCGCGCGGCGCAGGACGGTGCTGCCAACCTCGCGCGGTGAGGCAATGAAGACACAAATTCCTGAAGACTCGCTTTTCTGTGAGCAGCACACTGGACCTGCAGGCACACCACAGTGTGTGGAAGCGGCAGCAGACAGACAGAAGATACAGACCGGCCGGAAAACCTGCAAAGACATCACACACGCGCAACATTTGCGGTCGAAAGCTTTTTTCCCACGAAGAAATAGTCAGCTTCAGACAAGCTCGCCATTTTGCTCATGGAACTCGAACTCGTTTTAACACACCGCGAGGAAAACCGCGTCTAGATCCTCTGGCGACGACCGACTCTGAGCACATGACTGCCACAGCTGGAGTAGATCCCGATCGCCACTCTTCAGAAAGCTACTCGTTCGCCCTTTCGTTAAGAAGTATCGTGTTTTGCGTAGAAAATCGGTTAGCTGACGCCGACGGAGTTTTTGTGTTTCCACGCCTCTGCGCACACGAGAGGGGAGCGCGCAGTGGCGTCTGCGCTGTGCGAGGAACGCGTCTTTTCGCCTCGGAAAAACGCGTGGAAATCGTTTGTCAGTGCCTCAGTTTGCTTCTGGACGGATACGGATCGTCAGATCCCTTGGACTGGCTTTCGCCTGACAGAGAATACGTGAATTCGTCTTAATGTTAGGGACGTACAGCGGAACAAAACGTCGTTGACGGGGTTGCGTGTTTCTTGAGGATTTTAGTAGTTGTCTAGCCAGAAAGTGCCAGCACGAAGCTCACCAAATGGACATTCGAAATTTCACGTGGATCTGTGAGGCTGAAACACTGCCTTGCCCTCCTGGAAGGGAGCGTGCCAAGTTCGTTGTTTCGTCAAAAGCATCCACGCAAGGCAATGACAGCAAGTCGGGAATCATGAGTTATCGGTGGTTGAAATGGAGTGTAAAATCTAGTCCTCACTAACAATGTTGTTAAAGGATACAGGGCATGAGTCATTTGGTTTCGCCACGATTACGTTGTCACTACCGAGATCCACGGAATGGATTTCATGCAAGCAACAAAGTCAACGGGAGAGAGAAGCGAGGCACATGAACACGAAGAAGCTAAGGAGCAGCAGCGTCGCAAGCCTCAGTCTGGCTGGACTTCTCGAACGCTCACAGCTTAGACAGTGACGGACGCCTGCAAACTTCCCCTTCTTGTTCCTGAGAGCGTCCCCGTGTTACTTTCGCGGCGTTCTCTAGGTCACTAAGAAGAAGCATAATCCCTCGTCAGTGCTTGTAACAAGAAGACGACTCTTCGTGATACCGGTGACTGCCTTCAAGCAGACTTTCGGAGTTGCTCGGTTTTGTGTGGGTGCTAATACAGCAAACTTGCTACGCAAAAATGTGCTTTTGCTGCTTGGATGCCCGTTCTTCATGTGTCGGAACGTTATGTCACTTTTTTCCTGATGAATTCAACCGGGACCAAAAATGTCAGAGCCCCTCGAAAGACAGCGCGCTTTTCACCGTCACCCCCACTCGTTGGTTGAGGGAATTGCTGGAGTGCACTTTGGATCACAAGACGGTTTTCCACGCGCGTCACGTTTTTCCTGGCAAAAAGCGGGAAGGGAAACAGAGTTTTTCAACATTCAGGAACCTTCCCCCCTCCGGCTTTTCGACCCGCCAGTTAGTCGTGGCAAGCCGTCTTGGAGAAAGTGAGAGGGGCTGTAATCCACTTCAATGAGCGAGAAACAATTTGAAGAAGTCTCGAATTTCTGCCGCCGCGGAACTGTCCGCTCTGAAGATGATCTCTTACTACCTTTTTTTCTGGGGGTGACGACTTGCCGCCGCCCCCACTCGCCACAGACCTCGCACGGTCGTTGTGGCGGAAGTGATCGTTTTCAAGTGTTTAAGAAGTCCATAGAGATTTTTCGGCAACATGCAGTTTGAAAACATCGCGGGCGACTCGCGAAGAGTACTCTGTCTACTGAAGCGTTTTTTTTTCGTGAAAAACGCTGCATGCACACAAGCCCTTCTCGTCTATAAGCGTCGCGGCCTCGCGAGCGCCGCGGTCGGACATTTTCGAGTGGGGTCGACGATTTTGTAGGTTCTCTGTTGATGGGCAGTGTCCCCGTCCGCGTTCCCGCGTTTTTCCCGCCCTTCGCGAACGTCTGCGAATCATTACTCGTTCGTCCTCGTCGTTCTTCTCGTGGCTGCTGCAGTTTTTCCTCGCTGCGTTCGAGAGTCGTCAATTACTCGTTTCGTGCTCCACCCTCTTTGTTGGCTCCTCCCCACAGCACAATGGCAGCCGTCGCGACTTCCGCTCTTCCCGAGGCTCAGAAGCAAGAGCTTCTCTGCACCTATGCAGCTCTCATTCTCAGCGATGACAAGATGGATGTGACCGCAGAAAACATCCAGAAGCTTGTCGTGGCGTCGGGCAACACTGTCGAGCCGTACATGCCTACGCTGTTCGCCAGAGCCCTGCAGGGCCAGAACATCGCGTAAGTGTGAAGAGACTCGATTCATGGACCGGCGCTTTTCCACACGCAAAGTCTACTGCGTTGCACAAAAATGCCCTTTTATGCCAGACAAACGCGCCGCAATGCGAGACGGCCCGGTCCCGAACCGTCGCATGCACCCCATCGCCTGCTGACGCTCTCTCTTTCCCTGTTGGGGGAGAGGCAGGGGGGACGCCAACATTGTAACTTTCGCGGAAGTCGACTGGGCACAAGTGTTTCCTCGGTGGAGAATTATTTGTTCAACGCGGGGGGCAATAACTTCTGCGAAAATATGAGGCTCTGCCGCTGCTATGCGCAGGTGGTGGAGGGGCAGGTGACGAAAGCCAACGACCCGTAGATTTCTGCAGTGTTTTGCTCTGAATCGAAACTCCGTGATTTCCTTCGGTCGCTCTTTCGTGCGTGGATGTGTGTGAGTCAATCGTGAGCTATATCCTACATACACTGTGCTGTTGCGAATGCGCCAATGTCTTGACCGTTTTACTGTTCGTTCTACAGTCACGCCACATATGATTTCGGTGTCTGCTTGCCGCCAACAGTTAGGTGTATGTGCGGGCAAAACGCTCGTTTCGGCTGTTGATTTCTTGTCAAGTATTATCCTCGTTTATTTGACCGTGCACACAACCGTGTCGCGCCTGAGTTCTACTCCCGAAGAGGCTGGCTTCCGCTCTGGTTTGGAGAGAATCCAACAAGTTGGCGTTGGGATTCTTCAGAGAAACCTGCCAGTTGTCTGTGGAGAGTTCCTGCGATACGTCTGCGGGCAGACGAGAGCTGTTAGTTCGCGTTCTGATGTCGTGTCTTGTAGAAATACGGATTTGTGAACGTTTCCGCTTCCTGTATAATGCCAGTGTTTCCTCATGCGATGGCGTTCGACCTCTGAAAGAGCGAAACTCCGCGGGTGCCGCCGCTGTTCGCTTTCGTAGCAACGGGGCCGATTCATGTTTTCCGTGGACGCCACAGAGCGGTGAAACGCGCTGCGATCGACGAAACTCGTTCCTCACTCACTTTTTGTTTTCGACAAAAACCTTGGTTTGCCACGGCGATCGGCTTCTTCAGGGTGGGGAAAGTCTGGTGTCCATTTCCTCTCGAGCAGGTCATTTGTCAAAGTTGCAGTTCATTCGGGACTCTCTATATAGTAGAGAATGACGAGGAATCACTTCCCGTTTTCGCTCTCGACCCTCACCGTCACTGCGGAATTCCTTCTTTGATCGCTTCTTGCGGTGAACTGTGTGTTTTGCTTTCTTTTCAGGGACCTGATCAGCAATGCCGGTGCGTGCGCCGCTGCTGCTCCCGCTGCTGCTGCTCCCGTTGCTGGCGGCGATGCCGGCGCTGCCCCCGCAAAGGAAGAGAAGAAGGAAGAGCCTGAGGAGGAAGAAGACGACATGGGTTTCTCTCTCTTCGACTAGAGATCCTCGTGAAAATCTGTTAAAAGAGACACTGACGTGTTGCTCTTGTGCCTTATGGCACGATCTCGTTTTTGCTGTGGCTGCGCTCTGCGTCTTGCGATTCATGTCTAGTGAAGAAAACGCGAGAGAACAGAGAGAGGTATTTCCTGCCTTTTAAGGAAACTGAGGACACAGGCTGGCTGTGCGAATCGACAAGACGCCAATCGGAATCCGCGACAGCCAGCCACAGTGTGTGCGTCGCGGCTGAGAACGACCGGAACACAGCGTTCGGCTCATTTAGTTCGCACGGACTCTATTCACTTTTCTGCTGCTCACATGCGGGGAACTCGAGACGGTAGCTTTGTTTCCAGAGAGGCGAACTGCAGGCACAGCCTCTGCAGGAGACTGCCGCCAGCGCGAAAGGCCCGGAACCTCTGGGGTTGAGAACTTTTTCTTTTGTAGGAGCAAAACAAAAAAACATGCTTTTCGAATTCATGGGAGGTACCTGTTCAGAGGACTGCTTTTGCTGTCGTAACAAAGGTCTCGATTTGCTAACAAAGAGGTGGTGCACTCTGAATTGGTTCGAGCGACGAAGTCGAAATCATTCCTGAGGAGCACAGGGGGCGATGGGTGTCCAATTTTGTTCACATCACGTGACATTTCTAGTCCTTTCCACAGTTCCCACCGGCTCCCGTCACACCACTATAAAAGCCGACACAGGGGCGTTCCGGAAGCAAGTAGAGAGAGCCGACGTTTCCCTCTCGCCGCGGCTTTTTTCCGAGCCGGGTTCGGAGAGGCGATACTCCGCCTTCGCGGGGAACATAGCAGCACACAAGATTGAACTCCCCTGTTTGCACTTTGAGTAGAGTTCTCAGCGAATCGCGTTTCTTCTCCGAGTTCTGTTGGACTCCTGTGCCGCGGGAAAAAGAACAAGTTTTGTTAGGCTGGGGGGTGTTGCTTGGGATCAAGAAACCGGTACGACTAAGGCGAGTCTTCTCTGATGGTCGACTGTCGGAGGCAGAGAGTCCGGCCTAAGGACAACGGTGCTGGCAAGATCCACAGAGTGGTTCACGCTGCCTCTGTAGCACTTGAATCGCAACTCGCGAAAACGCACTTCAAAGAATGCGCACAAAAAGGTTGGGCGCAACGCAGCAAGTCATCAGGCTCAGAACTGTCTGTTGAGTTGCCACTGCTCGAGGTAATGTGTGTATCGAATGCTTCGCTAAGAAGGGAACCGCGAGGAAAACGATGGAAAAGTTTGGCCCTCAACCTCTTGTCGAGAGGAAGCGATGCCGAGGTCGAGAGTAGCGACAAGCGCATATGTCTACAACACATGCGGTCGGAGTGCGAAGAGAACAGTTTCTCTGGAATGCCAAGTTTTTTTCCTTGGGATAACGCCCGCGCCTTTTCCTCGCTGAGGCGTTGACTGAGACCTTCCGGTCAAAAACAGCATTTGAAAAGAAAAGTGAAAAATCGGGTCAAATCTCTTGTTCCACGTTCGCGTGACTCCAGCTGATCGATGCGTACACAGAAACATCTCTGCACGCCCATCTTCATGTCGACAGTGCCCCATTTTCTCGTGCGGAGAAAAAACAATTTGAACAGGTTCACCAGATATGAATCAACTGCTGAATGACCGCTCTGACAACTCTGGTACACAAACAGCCCTCTACTGCATTCACGGTCGCAGCAGGAGCGCACATGAGGCGCTTCTCCCGAGAACATCCCCCAGAAAAGCTGACAATGTTTTGCGTTTTGTGGGCGCATCCTCCCAAAGAGTTTCCTGATGCTCCAGCGTCGCACAGAGCACTCCCGGAATGCCTACAAAGAATCCGCCGTCGGCTTTCCACAGTCTTCAAAGGCCAAGACACCTTGCACAGCCGCCCGCTGTGGACACGAAACATCCACCATTCGCATCTGTGCAAAATGTCTCAGTTCCTTCGCGAGACTCGCTTCTCCTACCATCTCTTCAAGTTCATCCCTGAAACGCAAACACAAACCGAGTCACGGTGGCATGAGCGCGCAAGAGGGTGAGCAAGAGATCTACGGAACGCTTCACTCTTGGACGTTTCACGGGAGGCCCCGCGCGCAGCCAGCGTTCCAGTGCTGGCGCAGGCAGAGGCAGCGCGGACTCAAAACATCCAGGCGGAAACAGATCCAGTACCACGAGCGTCACAGAAGCGAGAATCAACTCTGGAACTCTCTCTTCGTGGAATCGCTCGCGCGTCCACGGTCTGTTCCCGGGGGGTCTTCGAAGGGCGTCGAGAACTCGAAACAGCGAGAGAGAGCAGCCGGCCCAATGACCTCAGCGTCCAGGAAGTTACATGGCCGATTTAGAGTAGCGAGGCCGCAAACCAAACCTACGCTCGACAAATGCATCGGGGGCGACTGCGTACTCGCAGGCAACACTGAAACATGCTCATTTCAGCTGTGAGATACGACGCGACGGGAGAGAAGCACAAGACCCCAGACGAACTCCGAGAGAAACGCATGGTGAAGCGGAGAAATGACAGCGATGAGAGCACCGCAGGACGGACAGAGAAACCGAGAGGAAAACGTTCAAAGCGCAGGAAACTGAAATCGTGTCCGAAGCGGAATGATGCAACGCAAAAAGGACATCGAATCCCCCTCTGTCGACAGGACAGCAGCACAGCCGGCGACTGAGAAGGCAACGTGAGCAAAGTCAAGAAAGACGCGGTCCTCGACGAAACCGAGAAAAAAGACAAGGACAAGTGATCGACGACTTCTACGTAGTAAGCGTTCTGTGGTGTGGGTTTGGGAGGGCATTGGCCAGGCACGGCGTGCAGCCCCGTCAGCTCTTTTTGAAACGCATGTCCCCTTCGGTGCAGCAGACTCTCGAATGTCCTTTTCTTGAGGGCGGACCGCCCAGTCCCCTCGGGAACAAGACTCACCAGTAATCGCGCAAGACTTCACAAAACGCAGTGAGCAGCTCCTCTTGAAACGGCGAAAGATTTGCTCGCATTAAAACATCCAAGGAACGAAGCACGGGAACCACCTGCGGAGATCAAGAGAAGAACAAGGCAAGAACGGCCGACACAGACGGATGATGAGGCGACTCGGAAGGCTCTCTCTCCCGTCTTCATTTCTCCACATTCGGCTTCCATTTCGGCTCCGACTTCAGAGCGTTTCGAAAGAAAATCGAGGAGTGAAGAGAGACAGAGAGAGAGGCAGGACAGACAGCACAGCCGGTGCAGAGAAACCAGACACACATTCTTCTCGGCTTCACTGCGACGTTTCTTGCCGTCCGTTGTCTGTGGTTGGCTTCGTGCCATGCCTTCCACCTCGAGAAAATGGGAGATGCGTCTTTGGGGAGATGGAGGCTTCTCCGACTTGAACGCGGCTGCCGCTCAATCTATCTAATAAAGAAACGAAACCGAATAAAAATGGGCATTCGTCTTTTCTAGGCACTCCCAGTGCCTCTTGGTCGCCTCTCGCCGTTAGATCTGGAATCCGGTCGAACTGAATGCTCCAGGCTCTCCTGCCGTAATACAAAAACTCTCCGTAAATTCGGTTGCACTCCCATGTTGAGTTTGACGGAGACAAGCTAGGATGCGTTTCATGTTTAGCGACGCGCGTCGAGAAGCAGACGCGCTTGTCTTCCTCACCTCGGTCTGCAACAACTTCTTGACCATGAGGTCGAGTAGCTCGACGACCGAAGAGCCTTCGCCTTCGGCCGCTTTCGGCTTTCCTTTCGTCGTTTTCTTTCCTTCCCCAGGACGCCCTTCCTCGCTCTCCTCGTCAACCACGAGACTCTTGTCGGATTTCTTCACTCGCACTCGCAGCGCGGAACAGGCGAGCAGGCGCAGCGCGTCAGACAGCAGTGCACCGTCTGCGTCCTCAAAGCGAACAGGCAGAGACAAAGCAGCAGAGGGAGACAACGAAGACGAGGGAGAAGAGGACGAAACAGAGGAAGAAGAAGACACAAAGGACGAAGAGCTGGGGACCGAAGCCAGCTGTGGCTGGTCGTCGATCCAGGCAGCGAGGACGGAAGAGACGAGGCGCCTGAGGAGAAGAAAAACGACGGGGAGACAGGGCAGAAAAGCTGACAGTGTTGACGTTCCACGGAAAGAAAACGGACGTGCACTCTTCTCTGGCCTTGGCTTCCTTCCTCTCGACGCTTCGCTGCTGCCTGGTGCGACTGTTTGCTTTGTTCTCTCTTCTTCCTGCCTTCTCGGTTTCTCGCTTCTGTCGTCTCTTCGAACGCGCCCACCCTTCGCGGCTCCAAGCGGCCTTTCTCAGGTCCCTTCGGCTCCCTGCGCGCTTGCTTGACGAATGCTGCATGTCCCAGGTTCCCCGGTCGAGTCGCCTCTCGACTCGCCTCTCGAGTCGTCCTTTTGTGGTGTAGTTGCAGTGACGCGACTTACTGCTGAATTCGGTGCTTCGTGAGCGACGAGACGCGATCTAAGACGAAGCGATAGATCCTCTGAAGGGGCGCACGAGTCGAACCGCATGCACAGGTGGCTCACAAAAAAGCAAGCGGAAAACTCCCGACAGAATCGAAGAGACATCCTAAACTGCATGCAGTTTGCAGTCCTTCCTCGGCCAGGGCACACCGCAGAGAACGCAACGGCGTACGTCGAAAGAGGTTCGACTCGACAAGCAAGACTCGCGACGCGGAAACACAGAGACGCCAGACGCCGCACATGCGGCCAAAGGCGATGGTGGAGACAAGTTGGTCACAGCCTTTGATTACCTTAAAACACAGAGACCACTGCTTGCAGCATGCGAGGCTGTACATAAATTTGGAGATTCACTCAAAGACATATACATATATATATATATATATATATATGGAGAGGTCTGTTTGCAAATGCATGTGGAACGTGGAAGACAGTCGCCTGCGCCTGGAACCTTCTTGGCCTACGGATTTTCTCTCGCGATCGGCGCGACAGCAGAGGGCTCGAAGCGCTGCTTTTCCAGCAAAGGCCGGATGGGTGTAGAAGCCGTTGAAGGAGATCAGACACTCGACGAAGAGAACTGGCAACTTTGCTTCCTGAGCATGCACGACGGAAAAGCGCATGCACGACGAAGAGATGCATGCATGCACCAACCACGCCGAAGACCCGCCCGAGAGAAAATAGGCTAAGAAGCTCGTTCCCGCTAAGAATACACACCCTCTCGCATTTACATGCATATGCCAAGAGATGCGTTTGTCCTCGAGCGCAGCTGTCTTTGGTTGCGTGGACATGGCGACGTTCGCTGCTGCGGAAGCGGCGAGGAGCCTTTTTTTCCAGCTTTTTTCTCCTCACATAGCGGGGAAGAATGACTCTGAGGAAGACCGCCTCTGCGGCTTCTCGGATGTCGGGGTGCGGGTCTCCTAGCGCGTAGACCATTCTGAAAAAGCACAGTTTTTCGAAGACCAGACAACGGCGAATCTGCTGACCGGAGTCGCGACCTCTTCCACGCATGCACACAGTCCCTCGCGGAAGCGCGCGCGTCGCTTCACCACTCACGCAAAAAGACTTTTTCTCCACTTGCCGTCTCCAAAAGAGGTCAACGGATCCTCTCGAAACGCTCATCGCAGGGCCTCCACTGAGAGCTTTTTCTTTGCCCGAACCTCGACCGACGCTTTCTCTCGCGATGCATGCAGGCAGAGTTTACCCTTGGACGGCATGTCCTTTGAACTTGACGAATTCCTCGGAGACGAGGGTCGCGAGACAAGTGAAGGCGACTTTCCGCAGAGGCGCAAGGAGCGTCGTTTCGTCTTCCGCTTCTTGAACGTCTTCCGTGGCTGCCGTTCCTCTCTCCGTTGCTCGCCCATGAGATGCGAGAGCGGCGACAATGCGCGGGAGAGATCTGTCTGCAATTCCAGACTGTCTCTGAATCAAGTCGGAGAGGACCTGCACAAGAGACGGCAATCCAAAGAAAAGAGAACATTGGCGAAAAGCTGCGGGCACACACACACACACAAAGAGGAGAGACGCAGAAGGCCTGCTCTCCTCAGGGTCTTCAGGAGTCGTCCTTTCTCTCTCCCCGTGACGTTCCAAGTAGATCTTCTCTCTTCGCGATCGTTTCCTCCCTTCTTCCTTCGACGCCCGTCCTTTTTCGCGTTTTTCCTCTCTCGCCTCCCGTTCTGCTCGAAGCGGCTTTCTTCCGCCGGCGCAGTCTCACGGCCAGGGCGCCGATGCGGAGGATAGGATGTTCGTCCTCGTTTAGGAGTCCCGACAACGCGCGGACAACGCAGAACTCGTCTCCGTCTCTCTGTTGGTTGCCTTCGCGCTTCTGCTCCACTCCGACGACTGCCGAACTCGAAGAAGAGAGAGAAACAGACAGCGGAGAAGAAGAAAGCGACGAAGACGCGCCGCTGCCTGCAGTGCTGGAAGGGAAGCTGCTCCGAGAAAGCGCAACCTTGCCGAAGGCCTGGACAGCCAGCGCGCGGAGTCGCAGCGGCATTGCTAAAAAGGAAGACGAAGACGAAGAGGAGAGAGAAGAAGACGACGACGAACCGGCGCAAGAAGAGGAAGACGGCGAGGAAGATGAAAAGGAAGAAACGAGAGAAGAGGTAGTAGAGGAAGGTTCCGTCGTCTTTAAAGACTCAAGCTGGAGAGAAGAGACGGCGAAAAGTTGTGTAACTCCTGTCATATCTTCGTCTACCTCGTCTGCGCTTTGCGTTGCTTCTCGGGCAGCAGAGAGAACCAAAACGAGGCGATCTTCAACTATTCCCTGCCAGGAAAGAAACGAAAAACAGAAACACCATTAAAAAACGACTCCGACCGATAAAGACAGTCTGCCTTTCAGCATCTTTGCAGATCCGTGCATACACAAATATACTACTAGTACGTAAAACATGTGAATGCCTCTATACATGCTCATATATATATATATATACATATATATATATATAGTTAAATAGATAGATAGGCAGATAGAAATAGATAGAGAGATCAATCTTGAGGCACCCGTTCGCGTATTCATATTCATATGTGGATATAAATCTATACAAATATATATATATATATATATGTACGTACATGGTCATATATGAATATCTGCGTATAGTTATATGCACCTGTGGGTGTATGGCTCTCTCTCTTAATATATATATATATATATATATATATATGTATAAATACATACAGACAAATCGTTAAATAGGTGGACGGATAGACGGATGGATAGATAGATAGGTAACAGGGAAGATGAAGATGTGTGTAGAGTCATTCTTGCATCGAAATATGTAAACATAAAGATCTGCGTATGACGGATCAAGCGTCGAGAGTAAAGGGAAAGAAGAGCAGCCAAGGAAAAGAGATTCCTTAGAGGGAGGCATGCGCAGCTAGCCACACTCACTTGCAGCAGCACAGGAAGTGAGGAAGTCGAGACGTCTCGGAGAAGAGACAGCTCACCAGCCGTCACGATACACCTGGGAAAAGAAGAGAACTCAACAAAAAAGCAAAGCGCACAAGAAATGCATCTTCTGAAGAAAGTAGAAATTCTTCACAGACCTCGACGCCCTTCACGAAGAATTTAGAGACCTCCGTGAGAGCGCAGAGAGTCATGCACAGACAACTCCCCTGTTTTCAGTCCAGAGATGTCAGCTGTATATACACTCGCACACTTGTTCGCGCAGCCATGCAAACGCGTGGATATCCGCCTGCCTCGTTCTCTATCGATTCATATCCGTCTCCGCGTCTCTCTATCTATACTAACTGAAACATAAATATATATATATATATATATAAATATGTAAGCATGCATAAATATCTGTACCTGTTGATGTATGCCGTTCACTCTCTCCTTCTATGACGATCGACATTTACGTCTGTCTCTATTTGTCGACATCTCTCCGGGTGCTGCTGTACCACAGAAACTCCGTCTCTGCCTCTCTCAACATTTCTCACCCTCCTACATATATATATATATATATCTATGTATGTATCTTAATCTCTTTTTCTCATCTCTCGCCCTCTCGTGTGATCTCTCTCTGGCCATTTAAATTCATATTGGACGCCTTGAGAGGTTGGGGATTCAACGCACATGCTGCGTGAGGACTCGAACACCCCCCGCATGTAACGCGTTTCGTTGACGGAGTCCTCAAGAGGACTCGATACAACAGATATCGCGACGTAGAAAGAACGACATTTGCCCATAACGGCTTCCCCGACTCTCGCATGACTTGCGCCGATAAACAGAATTTCCAACGACGAAAGGCAAAGTCCAGACAGGCGGTGAAACGCCTTTGAACGATGGCACTCGTACCTGCCGACGAGATCGAGTTCCTTTTCTGTTGGATTGCATGCGCTCGTGACAGCAGGCTCCAGAGCAGTCTCGATTTGCCTCGGGGTCGCCGAGCTTCCACTCTCGCCTGCGGCGCTGCTTGCGCTTGTCTTCTCTGCGGTCACTGCGTCCTTCTCGCCGTTGAGGACATCCGGTGTTGAGCAGGCACCGACAGTCGCGACAGAAGGCCGAAGAGCAGGGACGAGACGACGGCTGAGGAGACCGTGGACGCGACTGAGGACGACGTCTATCCAGAGCAGCTTTTCAGGAGACGCCTCCCTCTCTGGAGACCTGAGAAGGATCTTTCGCTCTCTGCACCTGGAGACGTGAGGACGAGTTTGACTTTCCTGTCGGTTCTTCTGAGGCTCGAGGCGCAGCTCCGATACGACTGCAGTTGCGCCAGCGCTGCTTGCGTCTCCGTCGTGGTTGGCCGTCTCTTCTGCCTCTGCGGAGTTGCGACCCTGTGCTTCTGGAGACCTTGTCAAGGCTCCTTTTTCCTTCAAGTCTCGCAAGAGAGAAAGCGACGGACGCAAGGAGACGCAAGCAGACACTGCCGCGGGAACCAGTGAGACAGGCAACTCGAGATTCTGCAAAGACAAGCATGCAAAAGGCGCCGCCCAAATGCAGGAAAAGACAACTCAACGTCTCCTGCACTCCAAACACACGCACCAGGATATCTGCCGAGCCATGACGCCCGTTTCCTTGTGGAGACAAGTCTACACAAATGTCGTCTTATACAAGGATATAGAGAGAAAAGGTTTCCTTTCTTTCTTTGCACATGTCTATGCATGCGGACCTCTCTCTCGGCATATATGTATATATATATATATATGTATACATATATTTACATACATGCATATATATATATATATATATATATATGTACGTGTACGGTGTAAATGCACATAAATTTCGATACGTATATAGCACCAGAGACGGACACAGAACAACGGACAAACATTACTATAAATGTACATCTACAAGCGAAGGAAGAGTGATTATTTGTATCAAGACCACAGCGCCTGCTGTGTCATGACACCTCTGCATGCGCGAGACGTTTGTGGTTGCGGCCGAAGAACAAGTCGCGGAGGAAGAAGAGAGGACATCTCTTTTCTGAAAACGCCACTGGCTTACGTAAAGCATTTGACAGAGACGCGCGCCGGCATGCGCCTTTGCCTCTTCTTCCAAATGGGGAACAGCAGCCTCAAGAACCAGAAACAATCTCCTTGTCACCCTTTCAAAAGCCTCCTTTCCTGTCTCTCCCTCATCTTCTTCTCCTTTTTCTTCTCTCCAAAGAGCGCCTGTGGCGCCGCCGTCGCGGCCATTCCGCTCGGCCGCCTGGGTCTGCCGTTGCCCTGATTCGCCATATATTCGGAGCCAAAGGGACAAGACTGCCTGCGCGCAGGCGCGGCTGTCGCAGACGACCTTTGTGCGCTGGGAAGTATCGAACGAACCGCTGACGCGTCCGTTTTCCTCAGAGGGAGACGAAACGCGAGGCGACGAAAAAGAAGGAAAAAGAGAAGAACTGGAAACAGCTGCGCACTCGGCCCGACGCAGGAGGACTGCCTGAGAGCGGAGACACCGGAAGAGAGATCCACGGGTATGGAATTGCCAAAGGAAAGAAGGTGAAGGATGACCAAGGAGACAGAGGACAAGAGGAGAAGACAGGTAAAGGCTCCGCGCACAGCGCGTCTCGATTCCAATCCCCGAGGGCATGCATAAACGAACTCATCGATATCATCATACGTACATGCGTATCCATCCATGCACAAATATATGCATATATATATCTATATATAGATATGCATATGTAAAGGTACGCATATATATATCTATGTATATATCTATGTATATATATATATATATGCGTATGTAGATATATGGATATGAAAAGAAGATAGCATGCATCTTCATATGGGTCGAGAAACTCCACGTTCCTGAAGAAGTTGCGTTGACGCTGGCGCAGCAAGTCATTTCGGTAGGCACCTGCAGAGCGAGGAGAACTGACGGAGGAGGAAGCGAGTTGCGTCCTGTCGCTTTCCGCGCGCTGTCTAGACAGCTGGACATGAAGCTGCGAGGGAAGGCGCCGCTGACAGCAGAGACAAAGCATGCGCGCCGAGAGTCGAGACATTTGCGAACAGAAAAGGTTGCCCTTTTTTCAAAGGAGAAGGCCGAGTCGTCCGCAGACCGGCGACGCACACATAACCTCGACGCCAGAGCAAGAGGAAGAAAGAGCAGAGGTTTTCATTTCGTGACAGAAGCATAGAGATGGAAAGAATCGCTCCTTCGTCGTTGACGACGGGTGCGCGGAAACTACGGCTTGCCTTGCGCGACGCATGCAGACAATCCAACTGTCTCTGGACTCGAGAACCATGAAACAAGGAGACCTTCGCGTTCCTCAACGCGTCTCGACAGAACGCTGCGCTTCACATTTGCCATTGCAAAGTCTCGATCGACCAAGGGTGTACATTGGTGTACTTGTAGTGCACATACACCGAGAGAACCAGATGGAACAAGACAAGGAAATGCAGAGAGAAAAAAAGCGAAAAACGCTTGGAGACAACAAATGGACGACAAGAGAGAAATTGGGCGAGGTAACGCCAGGGCGAGAAGCTCTGTGTTGCTGGAAGTATTTCAGGAAGCGAACTACGGGCAAACAGCGGCTGCGTGACGACAAAAAAATGCAAATGTCTCTCGCGAGGCGTGGAGACTCCAAAAAGGCGCTTGTATGCTCACTGCTTCCGAAGATAGATGGAGTAGAAGTTGAGAATGTCTTCAAGTTCTTCCTCCGAAGGATCTTTCAACATCTGTTGCGCCACAAGCCAAGGCGACAATTCGTTCCCGATTTCCTCATCAAACACTGTCAAAATTTGTTCGCCGCCTTCTGTTTGTAAGCAAGCGTTTTTCTCTCTTCCTCGGCCTCTTCGTGTTTCCTCTCCCTCTCCGTTCGTCTCTTCTCTTTCTTCTCTTGGCCCGCGTTCTTCCTCGCTGTTTTCGCGTTCCTTGCCATCTGATGCTGCGGTGTCTGTGTCGTTTCTGTCCGTGAGTTTTTCGCTTGGGTCGCTCCTGTGTTCGTTGCTCGCTGCCTTCTTGGCCAGCGACGAAGCGCTACACGGGGAGGCTGCTTCGTCGTCTGCTGCGGGATCCTTTGCCGTCGACTTTGTGCGTTTTTTCACTTCTGCGCGTGTGCCTTCGTCGCAGGAAGAGCGTCTGCGCTTCCGCTGTTCCCCTCCGTACAGCTCCTCGACTTCTAAAGGCGAAGGAGAAGACAGGAGGAGACAGGCAGCCGCCTCGGCCGCCCTCTCGCGCACTGTCTCTTCTTCGTCTCCTGCAACTTGCGCCAGGACGCTCTGCCGCCAAAAACGCGAAAGTTCGCTTCGGCACGCGTCAAAGACGCGCCGCGCTTCTCTCACCAGCGCCTTGTCGTCACACCCAAGAGAAGACGCGGAAGGCGAAAAGGTAGATGGAAAAGAGGAAGAAGAAGAGGACGAAGATGAGCCGCTTGCTCGGTGTTGGTCACCAGTGACCTCGTTGTGCGATGAAAGAGGAAACTTGAAGGACGAACGAGTGTCGAGAGAGTGACCCGAATCGCGCGACGCAGCCTCCCCGCCCGCTTCGCCGTTCTGCGTGAGTGGGAGCCTCATCTCGGGGGTGTATGTACACCTGGCGGGGGAGGCGCGCGAGTGAGGGAACGCATCGGCGTCCTCGTTCAGAGCGCGTTCCGCGAGCCTCTGTTGCGTTTCGCGGCCTCGCAGTTCTTCGCAGCGACGACTGGCCACAGCCAGAGCAGAGAAAAACCGAAACAGACAGCAAACCCACGCGTGGACTGTCGAGACAGCTTGTCTCCTGACCAGCAGGCTGCTGTCTGTACACCGCGCAGCGACCTCTGGCAGCGGGAAGAAGAAGAGCAGCGCTGCACCCAGACGCAAAGACAACGCTGAAGGAGAAGAGGCAAAAGGCGAAGACGCAAAAGGAGAAGACGCAGAGGAAGGAAAGAGGAGGGAGAGAAGGTGAATCACCAGGGGGTCTCTGAAGAAAGCTGGCTTTTCCTGGAGATCATTTGAATGGCGAGAAGAGTCGAGTACTCTCGCCTCCGCCTCCAAAGACGCGAAGAAGAAATTGGAGATCCACGCACCTAGGCGAGGGCGCGTCCGGACTTGGGATAGGAGCAGTGGAAGAAGACGACGAAGGAAAGTGAGGATCGCCTGTCGAACGACGCTGTGGCTGTCGGACAGACAGGAGGCGACCAGCTTCGAGAGAAAACGAGGGTGAAGAAGGAGAGACAAAGCATGCGGAGACGACGACGGCAGAAAACTCCAGCCTTCCAAAATGAGAGAAATCAACTGGCTCAGGGTCTCAATCCCCCGACTCCTGAAGACCACAGAAAGCGAGAAACCGAAACAAAAGGAAAGTGGAGAGAGATGCAACACACCCCAAACCTCAAACGGCGATCCATCCATATCTGCTTCTACGTCACTCGTTCTCTCCAGTTCTGTCCCCTCTATACACACATACACAGACATAAGGAGATCCTTTCTCTTTCTCTTTCTCTACACACATATTCAACCATCCGCTTCCTCCAAACAGATCTATACCAATTCCCTCTTTATATATATACATTGATATATACAACCGTGCAGATATACTTACATACATTTATTTACATAACTATATGCATGCACACGTGAATACATACATATATATATATATATATGTATATATATATATATATATGTATGGTTGATGTGGGATGCAAGTCAGATCACGCTTATGAGGAACTTTTTGGACTGCCTCATTCTCGATAAAAAACAATGTGTATTTGTCACCTGAGAAGGGCTTGAGTGTCCTTCGCTCGTCGCAATATCGCGTTGACCAGTTCCACCGCCGTCGATGTCTTTTCTTTCTGGAGAAGCATGGAGAGCAGAAGAAGCTCTTCGTCGTCGACTTTCTCTCGGCCGCCCTGAGTGCGACAGTCCCCTGCCTCTTCGGCAGTGTCTTCGCTCCCTCCCGACATCCCAGAAGATTGAAGTTGCTTCGCCTCCACCCTCACGAGCGCATGCAGAAGCTCCACGCCCAAAAGCCGGTGGAACGGGCGTTCGCTCCGCAGCGCAGGAATCAAAACGGAGGACAGAAACCGGTCGAACAACGCACAGGAGGCCCCAGAGGAAGCAGCAGACGAAGCAGGCGAAGAAAACGTAGACGATGAGGAAGACGAAGAGGAAGAAGCAAATGCAGAAGAAGAGGAAGAGGAGAATTTGTCGTCCGAAGACGGCGAGTGGCTTGCCGATTCGGCACCTTGGGTTGAGGCGGTCCAGAGGGAAGACAGGATGCGTCGGCTTTTCTTTTCTGCTTCGAGAGAAGCTCGAAGAATGCTGAGAAGCGCCGCAACGACGGGGGCCGCTGCAGAGGATCCCGAAGGCGCAGACGCGTAACAGATGGAGGCCAAGAGGGAGACGACCGAGTCACCTGAAAAAGCTCAGGAAGGAAGATCAAACACCCTGGTGAGCCAAAGATGTTGTCAACAAAGTCAACGCGATGCAAGCGAGAACAACGCGAGAATAGACGCCAGAGCAATCGCAAAACGACACGACCAAGAAAGCAGATCCTCAACCTGCGTTTTTGCCAGTCCCGTCCTTCGCGTTGCCCTTCGTTTTTTCATCGCTCCTTACTTGCACCTCGTCGTCCGTTGTTCGCCTCCTCGTCTGGTCTCCCTCCTTCTCCACCCGGTCTCTTCTTCTTTCCACTTTCGTCTTCGTCTCCTTCCTTTCGTTCGTTGTCTTCTTCTGCATCTTCGCCTGCTTGGGGAGGCAGCGCTGACGTATCGTCCTCGTCGGCAGACAAACGCCTTGGTGAGAGGTTTGTTTCCTCTTTCTCGGACGTTCGCTCTTCGCGTTTCGCGGCAGAGTCTCCCGAGGATTCGTTGTCCCTGAAAAGCGCAGAAGCAAGACACCGCTCTCGCTCTGAGACGGAAGGCCGAGGCGAACAGCTGAATGGCACGATGCGAAAAGCCTCAGAGAAAAACGCCGGAGGCGCTGCTGCGTCTGTCGTTCTCGTCTTTGTCGAACGCGTTCTCTGTTCTGTCACTCGGACATCTCTTCTCTTTGAAATGAAGATCGTTTGCTGCTTTCAAACTGTTTCACGAATCAGTGTTCGCACACTGACGCGCAGCAGCGACTTGCTCATGCAACGGCGGAATCGCCTCGTCCTTCTCTCTCCCCACTCCCTTCTGCATGTCGAGTTGCTCCCCTGCTTCGCTCTTCTCTTTTCTCTATCGGCCGTCGGCTCCGCGGTCCTGGCCCTACCTTTGACGGCAGAACGCGTGAAACGCCTTCCCTGAAACCAGCTCCGGAAAGAGCAAGACAGGCACATCGCGAATTATTTGACAGACTGCATGCGTCGCCTCCTTCTGACTGTCAAACGCCGCCTCCCGCGAGGCGGAAGAGGAAGAAGAGGAAGAAGAAGAGGAAGAAGAAGAGGAGGAAGAAGCAAGAGAAGAAGAGGAGTGAAGAATGAGGGGAAGGAGAAGCACAAAGACGTCGCTTGCAGCCGCAGCGACAATGTCGACAAGAGGGCCGTTCTCGTGGAGAGGAAGATGAAGAAAAGAAGGATGCACGAGAGAAGAAGACAACTGGAAGTTCCGCAGATCGTTTGCGCGACACAGAACGAAGCGAGGCAGCTGCATGCAGAAGCGTCTGAAAGGGGCAGAAAAGCAGAGAAGCGAAACAGGAAGAGCATGAAACGAGAAGCAGCGCCATGAGGAAGAGGAGAGAGAAGGAAAAAGAACATGCACAGAGTCGAAAGAGACGAGACTGAGAGGGAACGACAGAGAGAGGCCGAACGCGACCTCGACAGGAAACCAGAACTCAACTTGGCAGCAACGCGTCTCCTCGAAACTGTCACAAGGTTGCAGACGTTGACGCAAGCCACCGAGCCTAAGCAGAAGAGCGGACGATTCGAGGTGCACTGCGGCCTTCATGCGCCAGAAGAGGGCGCTCGGCGCTTGGACAGGAAGAAAAGCAGAGGGCAAAAGAGAGAAGAGAAGATGCAGAAAAACGGAGAGCACAGGACAAAAAAAGAGAGAAAAGAAAAGGCCAACGAACAGGGGAGAAGAGGACGGAAGAGTCACGACAGGAGATGCCCGAATCGTGAAGTCAGAAAGGTCGACGAAATTTGCACTTTGCTCCGGTTTTCGAGCAGAAGAAACGTTCCCGGAGCTCGAGCCCAAAGAACGCAGACCGCGTCATCGCGTCCCCATCCCCTCACCTGTGAGAGTGAGAAAGGCCGGTTTCTTTTTTCGCAGTTCCTTCCAACACTACGCGCATGCAGACACGGAGTGATTCTCTTCCCGCGAGACTCTGAAAAACCGGCAGAGGAAGAAACCTCAGAAACACCCCCAAAGTCAGCAGAACGAGCTCTGCGTTCGATGCCGGAGACAAGCGAGACGACGGCTTTCGACCTCGCGGAGACACAGAAGAAGCCGAGTCGTCGGAGGAACAGCATTCCTCATCTCCGCTGGCGGCGGAACCGCGTCGCGCGCGCGCCTGGGACCTCGGTCTGCGTCGTGTGACGGAGACACTTTGCCCTTCTCGTCGGCGCTTGCCTGCGAGAGCAGCTGGAGGGTCGACAGAAGGCTCCTCGGCAGGAAACGTCGAAGGTGAAAGAGGAAGGCGCCGCACGAGGAGCTCCGAAATTCCACGAAGAACTTCCGGCCAAGGCAGGACGTGGAACCCCGCAGCGCCTGGCCACTGGACGTACAGCCGAAGCGGAGCAGAGCGGGAGATCGCACAAAACTCAGCGATGGATGGGCAGAACGCGCAACACGAATACATCTATTCGAATTGGCACCCAACTGTCGAGAGTCAGATGTTTTCAGGAATCGCCACAACACTGCGATTCCGTTTCTGCGTCTCCACATACACTTCCACGCGCTCGTTTCCACGCTCTATCTATCTGCATCTACTTGTCTATTTATCCATCTCTCTGCATCTGCCTAAAATATCTATCAACATCAATCTATGGGTCTAGGTATCTATCGAAGAATGTATACCCGTCCTGGTTTGCCTGAACCTCTGTTTGTCCCCGTAGACACAGAGAGACGTCTGTGGAGATATCCTTTTCCTCGATGGGTGGAACTTCATGCATGCATATATTGTCGGTAGATGAGCGACTCACCACGCAGTTGCAGATTGTACATATATATATATATATATGTATATATATATATATATTTATATTTGTGCTTAGAGGAGAGGTCTTCGTGTGGTTGGCACTCCAGAAAAACTCAGTCCGCGACTCACCAAGAGCATTCGCAAGTAGAGGAGTGCGGCGAGTTCTCCTTCCTCGCCTTCTCCTTCGTTTATCAAAAGCAGAAAGGTTGCTCGCAAAACGTCTCTGACGCTGGGGACCGAGGAGGAAGCAGCCAGCGCAGAGGGCAGGTCGGGAAGCATGTCGCCGGCTGCATGCGCGTCAGTGGCTAGGACGCGAGAAACCTCTGCGGAGAGGTGACTCCAGAAGAAGGCGATTTCCTACAGAAAACGGAAGGCCCTGCGTGCTTCCGGGCATGCAGTCGAAGAAATGGCAAACGGACTGAACACGCAGCACTGTCGAGACATGCAAACCCACAGTCGGAGCAGCGAACAGAGGCTTTGTATCAGATGGCTTCATCTGGTCTCGGCTGGACGTACACCTCGATGCAGAGCCTTCTCTGAAAGCGGCTCGGAGGAACAGAGATGCGCTTCGATGCGTGAGGCTGTCTACGAGGCTAAGTGTGTGTAGAGGTTCCGAGAGGTGTGGTGGAGAATATGCGTCCACGATGATTGTTGATCGTTTCCCTCACCTCTTCGTCGCCGTCGATCAGGCGCAAAGAGACGTCTGACAGAATCTGCAGGCTTTTCAGACGCGTGGAGTTTCGTCGCGGCTCCCTCTCCTCGACCTTGCCTCCTCCCTCTCTCTCGTCCTCGTCCTCTTCTTCAGCTCCTAAAGCAGCAGCATCCACTTCCTGGCCGCTGGCGCGCGCAGCTGCTGGGAGGAAAGGCAGTGAAGCAATGGCCTCTATCGCCTCAGAGAGAGCGCGGCCGCTCTGCTCTGGCGGGTCTCCGTTCGCCTCTTGTTCACCCTCTCTGTGTCCTTCAGTGAGCTCGCAACATCGTCCCTCGCGACTCCGTCTGGATGCCTCGCCGCGGCGCGGAGAAGAAAGAAGACGAGCCAAGTCAGGTCGACTCGGAAGAGCAAGCGAAAGCACAGACGCCAGTGCGGCATTGTACGTCGTGGTAGGGGGACGAGCGGTGGGGCCATGGAAGGCTAGCGGCTTCTGCTCGAAAGGCGAAGAAGACGAAGGGAGGTCCGCTGCGGCAGCCATCGGGACTGAAGCGCGGGTGAACAAGCAAAAGTCATGTCTTCAGGGCTCGCGGGCGCGACACAGGAGTGAAAACGACAGCGTCTGAAGCGACAGAGAGACGCCCACACGCGCGGCACCGCTTGTGTCGCTGCTGCCTCCAGGTCTTCGCGGCTCTCGCGGTCATCCCTGAAGTCCTAAACCCGTCGTTTACATAACTCTGCCTCGATTCTCCAAACCGCATACGCTGGCCGACTTAGTGGGGTGTACATACACCTCGGCAATTCTTCTGGTGTACATACACCTCAGAAGACTACCGTGGTAATCTGGGGAAAGACAGTTTTGTTTGCGTGTCGACAGTCTGGAGTTGCGTTGTTCGTCGGCATCGGCGCTTTCCGTCGAGCGTTTCTGAGCGAGCAATGCTGTCTTTCCCAGTCTCGCAGGATCTGCCGGAAACGGGAAGACCCTTTCGACTGGGATTCTGACAATTCAACTGTGCTGGCGTGTGTCTTCCCGCGCTCGGCCACCCACTCACGCAGGCGACTGCGGAGACCACCCTGAGAGGTGCGAGGTTGCCCTCGCTTTCCGAAAGTTCTGATGGGTGAAACGGCAGGTCAGCAGAGGAAACCGCGTGAAGACAGGGAGAGGACCTGCACACCGCCTGCGTTCGCTGTTGCATATCTGGGGGGGCGGGGAGCGGGGGCGGTTGTGAGAATCGAAGCTCCGCCGCCAGGCAAGGAGGCGGGGAATCCGTTTCTGTCGCTCCAGAGAAGACAGATCAGAGAAGCAGACGGGCAAAGTTTTCGTCGTCGCCAGGCTTCCGTTCCTCGGCACCAACGGAGCAGCGCAAGTATAAGTGTGACCGAGGACCAGTGTCTTGTTCGACTGTGTGGAGGGTCGCGTGCTTTGCGCGCCATTTCTCGCTGGCTGCATGCGCCCGCGCAGCAGTTTTTCTCCGCTTCAGTGCCCTTTTCTCCAGACAAACTCTCTATGTCAGCAGCTTTGTCTCTCGACAGAGGAAACCCTGTACAAACGCGAGCGCCAGCCGAAGAAAAAGAGAGGAAAACGCGAACGAACCTGGACCAGCAACCGGGCACCGGCCCTCCGTTCGCGTGTTGAGACTGCACTTGTATCTATTTGCCGACCTTTTCGATCGCTTGCGAGTTCCCTGCACTGAGCCACTGGAGGATCTGTTGCCGCGGTGTCCAGTCGCCGTTTGCTGACTGGGAGGCTCGTCGGTTGCGGCGATTTCCGCTCCGCGTTCGCAGTGTGTGCAGGTCTCTGCAGACTCCGCGTTAGCCGCGCCGTCGCCTCAAACTCCTTGTGAGGTTTCACACTCATCGCGCGCCAAGCACACAGCTGCAAAAAGCGTCAGTTGCTCTCCTCTCTTCAAGAACTTTCAGTCCAAAAGGAAACGCAACAAGCAGGAAGGCTCCTTCGCACGGAATCCACACAGGTGCGCCTGGGGCACTGCGTCCTCGCATAGTCCGCGGAGCTCGCCTCGTGTCGCCTCGCCTTGCGTTTCCCCGGCGTTCGAAAAACAGGTCTGCCTGCGTTCTGCTCCGAAAAGAGGCTCGAGACTTCTTCAGTCTCCCTTCTGCGTAAAGAGCTTCCCTTATTAAAAAGGCCGCGACTTTTTGCATTATCTGCCTTGGAACCCATTCACCTCAAATGAGACTGTTGCTTGCAAACAACCGAGCCAGGTGAACTCACTGCGTTTCACGGAGGCTTCAGCCAGGGAACGCTCTCTCGATTTCCACGAACGGAGTTGCGTACGAGGTTCCGTTCGCTCTGTCTTCGTCAGCGGGGAGAACGCGGGCTGGTGGTTTGCGACGGTGTCTGCAGCCTGCACCTTCCTCGGTCCTGCGGGCGGGGGTGGGGGCGGGAGTTCCTCACTTCTCTCTCGCGGCTGCCTCTGAAAGGGTGGAGAACGATCGTGGAGACTGTGTCTGTCAACTCGGATCCGACTTCTTCCTCGCCCCCATGTGCACGGGCGTCTGCATGCGAGTCTCCCTTTCGCTGTCCTACATCTCGCTTCTTCCTCGCTGCGCCTCTCCCCTTCGCTGGCATGAGCGCACCCTTCGCTCTTTTCACTTGTCGTGTCGATCGGCATCTCCGACGCATGTCGATGTCTGTCGCCTTCCTCAGCGGGCCGCGCCTCGGTGTATGTACACCGCGAGAGGCTGAGAACTGTTTTCGTTTCTGGTTCCTCCCAGCGGACGCAACACGCCAACATGAAGAGACGAAAACTGTCTTCGAGCTCAGCTCTCCGGTCTTCCCTCCCAAGCGCCACACGCGCGCTCTTGAATCTCTGCTTTCTCCTGCTCGTCCTCCTTCTGCCTACCAGTTCCACTTCTCAGAGAGCTTTGCCTCCTCTCCCCTCTGGAGAACTGAGTGAGCCTCAGCTTTCCATTGCTTCGTCCTCTCCCGTGGCTTCCCCCTCTTCTCTTCCCTCTTCTCCTTCTTCTTCTCCGGCTGCTGCCTCCTCTGCTTCTCCGGCTTCTTCTGCCTCTGTCTCCTCCTTCCTCGTTCGGTCCGGACCAACGCAGCGGGAGGCCGGCGAGGAAGCAGACAGAAGGGAGGAAGATGGCGCGAGGGGCGGATCGCCTTCGCGCGCTCTCCCTGAGGGTCCGCTTCTTGTCTCTGGCTCCTCGCACACTCTCTTGGCTGCGACAGAGCAGATTGTGCCATCGATGAAGCGGTCGTCACGGCTGCTGCGGCAGGCGCAACCAGAGGCAGAAGAACATGAGAAAGGAGAAAACGAGAAGGGAGAACACGAGAAACGAACTGCTTCTCCAGACGGCATCTTTCTTACTTCCTTCGGCGCAGACATTTCCCCTTCACACTTGCAAATTCACACTGTGTTCAGTCGCGAAGGAGATCGCGAAGCTGGAGAGCAGGCGCTGTGAGTCTCTGGTGTATCTACACGGAAAGTCCGTCTTGCTGGCTCACAGAACGCAGTGTGTATAGCGGATTTCCCTCTCATTGTTCTTTACGTGTTTCTTCGACGGCATGCAGCGTTAATGCGTGAGAAGCCAGACTCGTCACTCGCGTTTGAAGGAGACATTTCTCAACGCCTTTCTGTAGAAGCCCTTTCTGCCGCGTCTGCTGCCTTTTTGCCCCTGTCTCCGATTTCGCTCGCTTCCGCTTTCGAGTGTTCCTGCAGTTGTTTCCCCGTGAACTCGCTTGCCTTTTCAGGCAGGAATGTCTTTCAGGCAGAGCGTGTGACGCATTCCGGACAGGCAATAGCCTCAGTTCTCCTCTGAAGACCCGTCGCCGTCGCTGTGGCAGGCGTCTCTCCGCTCGGCGTTGCCTTCTGTTCCTCCTTTACTTCTTTCCCTTGTGCTTTTCTGCTCTTGTTCCCAGACTCTCGACGCGTCTGTACGCAGCCGGCAGCATCTTCGTGTGTGGATTGGCAGGGGCGCTTCCGCCGCTGTTGTTTCTGCGAAAAGAAGAAGAGCGGAGACTCCGAGGTCCGCTTCGCCCCGCGAACCAGTTGAACTCCGAAGGGATCTCTCCACTCACAGCGAAGTACATTCGCCTGGTCATGTCTTTCACGGGGGGAGTGCTGCTCTCTGTGGGTCTCCTCCACCTTCTGCCTTCTTCCCAGAGACAAATCGCGAGCGAACTGTCTCGACAGAAGCGGCAGGCGGCGAGGCGCAGGGGCGACAAGGAGACAGGTGTCTCTCCCCGCGCCGAATCGCGGTTCCGTGTGGGGCCGCCGCCCGTCTCGGCTGGCCAGGAGAGAAGCGCAGACGACGACGGACGAGAGCCGCAGGGAGGAGAGACGAGCTTCCCCAGAGAGAGTGGAGAGCAGAAAACACACGGAGATCGCGACGAGGGAGACAAGCACGCACCGGATGCGGGCGAGACGACGGGGAAGGCCTTTCCGTATGCTTCGGTCTGCTGCCTCCTCGGCGTCTTGCTCGTCATGGTCCTCGAGGCGCTAGCCGAGGGGGAACACTCCCATGAGGTCCACAGTCACAGCCACACGCATGAGCAGGTGCGAACGCATCTTCACACAGAGAAGGCAGAACTCGAAGCCGAAGAGGAAGATGCGGCGAGCAGGACAGGCACCTACGAGCCGCCAGCGTTGACAGCGGAGACCCCGGAGACGAAGAGGGGCAAGCCGGCTTCGCTCTGTGAAGGCGCAGACGGCGAAGCGGCGGTCAGCTGCCATTTGCACAGTCAGGAGAGCAACAGAGAGAGAAAGGCAGAGAGCCAGCGAGAGACAAACAGCTCGGTCTGTCGTCGAGAGAAGCCTGGAGAGAAGCATGGAGAGAAGCTTGGAGAGAAGCCTGGAGAGGGACACCCAGACCGGACCTCGGTGTCGTCGTGCTGTGCGTCCTCGTGCTCGGCCTCGTCTCACGAGTCGCTCTCTTCTTCCGCGTCTCTGTGTTCGTGTTTCATGCCAGCAGAAGGAGACAGAGACACCGTTGAGAGTTTTCTCCACCCGCCTGCAGCCGGCCTGCCAGAGTGCGTGGTGCCGCCCCCTGCCTCTGCGCCTCCCGCGTTTCCACTCTCGCATCCTTGCCTGTCCCAGTCTCCACCGGAGTCCGAGGCCGCGTCGCTTTGTCGCGGACCTCCCGCGACAAGTCGAGCTCTCGGAAACTTCTTCCGGCGCTCAAACAGCTGCAGAGAAAGCCGCCGCGCCGCGACCCAGACGACCCGCCAGCGCTGGCTGAACAAACCGTCGAGGCTCCGGCGTATGTACACCGCCGGCTGCGCCGTGACGGCGGCGGCGGAGCTCAGCTGCGCCGCCTCCTCCCCCTGCTGGTGCGAGGTCGAGAAAGACGGGGAAGAGCGACTCGCGTTTCCCTGCCGTCGGGAACTGGCGGCTGAAAGCGAGGAAGTTTTTCTTCCGTCGAACCAGTATGAGGACGATGGAGCTGGCTTTGCTGCCACGGAGGACGCATGCAGCTGTGGAGACAAACCGAAGAAGCGTCGGGGAGGCGACGGGGAGCGAGACGCAGGCGAGGCGCGGTGGTGCTGCGACGGGGACTTTGGTCCGGAAGACGGAAGCCGAAGCGAGGAGACAGGCGGGACGCGCTTCCGACAGGCGTCTTGCTGCTCGCAGGCCTGTGCCTTCGCTGGAACTTCTTGTTGCAGTCAGCTGTGGCGTCTGGACGGATCGAGGTCGACCTCCTTAAGCCAGAGGCGAGTCTGCAGGAGTGCAGGAGAGTCCTTCGATCTCGAGGAAGGAAGGAGCGGTTCACGGAGAGACGGCGATGTGGGCGAAGGTGAGAGGAGACGCGACTGCGGCGAGGACGCCCCGCACTCGGCGTCTTGTTCAGCTAGCGCGGAAGATGCAAAAAACAGCAGAGACAGCAGAGGAAGCGGCGACTCGTGCGCTTTCCACGGGCACTGGACACAGCACTCGCGCCAGAGTGGAGGCCCCGCCGTCGAGTACAGTCGATCTGCGGATCATCTTGTGATGACGCGCGAGTCGGGAACTTCCCGCTTCGGCTGTCTAGATACCCACGTGCACGCGCCGTGGAGGGACGCATGCTGCAGGAAGAAATTGGCAAACGCGAAGGAGAGGAGTCGCGAGGATAGTCCGCGAGGCGCAGCCTTTCTGGCCGCCGCCTCCAGCCCCTCGCTCTTTGGTTCGGACGACGGGACTGTGTGGCGAGCCAGTGAGACGCGGCGACACCGGTTCCTGAAGTCTGCTTGCGAACGCGCCACCTCCCCCCTGTCTCTGGCGACTCCTTTGCTAGCCGATGCGACTCCTCCCGCTCTCCTGTCTTCGTCGCGTCTGCCCCACTGCGAATGTGGGCTGCTGTCGCCGCGCTCGGACGCGCGTACGTACGCCGCAAGAGGCTTCGGGGAGAGTGCGCAACGTCACACTCATCGCTGGAAGGCGGCAAACAACGCAAAGCGGAGCGACGGATGCCGGCCACTGCGTTTGTCGGCCTGCGCCAAGGACGCAGACACCCTTTGCCGTCAGGGGACCGAGCGCGTCGGCGCAGCGGGGCTGACAAACGTCGGAGACTCGGACAGAACCAACCGGCGGGGCGGGCGCATGCGCAGCAGGTGTATATACACCGTGCGGAACAGGTGCCGGAAGCTGTGCAACCGCAGACACCGCGTGGCCAGCAGCTGCGGGCGCTGCAGCTCCGGGAACGAGGGAACTCGGCTTCTGCCGCCCTACGGCAGCAGCAACACCAGCGCGACGCTCGCGGACGAACTGCGACACGAAGGCGATAAAACCGGAGCGAAGGAGTTGCTCGTCTCGGGCGTCCTCATGCTCGCTCTTTCCTTCCACTCGCTCATGGAAGGTGTCACCTTGAGCACGGCGCCGCGCCCGCAACTCGTCGCCTTCGCTGTCCTCGTGCACAAGGGCCTCGAGAGCTTTGCTCTCGGATCGTCTCTTATGCAGGGTGAGTCACAGAGAGTCACGCTTTGTCAGCTAGAGATGCCGGGAGAATCGGTGCCCGTCGGTGTCTGTCCACCGCATTGTTCGTCCTCGGTGTCTGCGCGTCGGTGTGAACGTTTATCCGTCTGATGAGTTCTGCCCGCACCCGAGAGAGCTGCGGTGACAGCGTGTGTCAGCTAGTCTGTCTCCGTTTCTCGCGCCTGCTCTCGCATGGTGAGGCGTTCCTTTTCCGTTTGTGCATCGCTTTCGCGCCTTGCGACTGACGTTTTGCCTCACATGCTGTTCGCCGTCATTGCGTTTGTGGTTTTTCCAGCGCAGACTCACTCAAAGACGTTCGTCTGGCAGATGCTGTTGTTCGCCTTGATGACTCCAGCCGGAGTGCTTCTCGGCATCGCGACCACTTGGCTGACGCACGCTGGCCGCGAATCTGCGGCTGGAACAGAATCTTCTGTCTCGCCTTCACACTCTCTGTTGCCGGGTAGTCTCGCCTCCTTTCTTCCGCTCCTCCCGGGGTTGCTCACCGGCGTCGGCTCTGGAACCTTCCTGCACGTTTCGCTTCTCGAGTGCATTGCGCCGCAGCTCATGAGGTGCCGCGCGGAAGGCAAAGCCTCTCTTCTGTCGGTCATTGCAGCCGTCTGCTTGGGTGCGACACTCATGGTTTTCCTCGCGTAGTTGCGCGCGGATGCTTCGTGAGCAAAGCGGATCAACAGCTCGAGCCTCGCAGCGGAGAGCGAAGAAACTTCATGCATCCTTTCTGGACACTCTCACGCGAGGTCTGCGTGGGCAGACGCACCCAGCTCTTCCGGAGGACGTGACCTCGCCTTGGTTTGCTCAGTGTGTTGCATGCGGGGCTTGTACAACGTCCCCTCCAGATGGACACAGGAGCAACTCAGTTTCTCCTGATCTGGGCATGTGAGCAGAGAGCAAGAGCGGTCCACAGTTGCTCAGGAGTCAAAATCCGGGCTACCGTTCCCGCCTGTGACGTCCACCCTCAGAAATCAGTTCAAGCAGTACCTGGCGTACGTGTGACAGCCGTCGTTGTGCCGCAGCTTCGCTGTATGTACACCCGAGGGCTCGTCTAAGCGGGACTTGCAGCCAGGCAAATGAAGTGTGACAAAAGCCCAGGGGAGGACGCCGACTACCGGACATTTCCATTGGAAGTGGGCCAGCGGAGACCCACTTGCTGTGAAACGTGTTTCCGTCGTCTTTGGACACCAAGGAAAAGTGCAGCTGTCTTAGTAACGCAGTTTTCCCCAGTCAACCGGCGCCAAAAGGTCCGCCGAATGCATGCATCCACGCGAACGCATCTTACGCACGGGTTAGTCAGCGAGTCACGAGTGCTAAACCTTGTAGAAACCTGCCAACTGGATGGCTTGTTCTTGACCATGCAGTCTACACAAGTTTTGCGAAGAAGCATCGGATGTGCCGACCGACAGACCGAACCAAACGTGGGATAGGCGGAGGAAGGTTCTCTTCTTGAACACGACAGTCAGTTAGGGTCCTGTGGAGCGAGGTTTCTAAAGATAGCGGCGAAGTCTGGGGAATAGATGTCATCTAAATCGCATTCGTGCGGCAAGTGTGGACAGACGAGAGAAGCCTTGCAAATGAAATCTGATGGGAAAAAAAGACAACTGCATAACCTGACACTAACAAAACTGCTTCCTGCAAGTATGCTATGACACAACTCTCTCGCGGCGGTTGCAGGTTGCCAGTTCCTACGCACATGTTGGATACCCACCAGCATACACCCTGTCTTCACATTTTCCGCTCTCTCTGTGGAAAAATTTTCAATGTGGTGATGAGCACGACACGCCACTGTACTGAAATTGTGGTTAATCTCGGAAGAGACTCGTCATAACAGCTCCCTGAACTCGTTCACGCACGCGAAGGCGGCCTTCGCGTTGACTCTAAAAACGCGAACCTCATGAGGGACGAAAACCTGCCCAAGGACGCTTGACAGCTGACGGGGCTGTGGACGCGTAAGGAGGTCATCATCGGTACCAACTCTCGAAGCTCAGCGCCACTCACAACGGTCCTCAGGCGTCCGTCCTGACATCAAAGACGAGGATGGAACAGTCCACATTTCTTTCTGACGTAGCTGGGGTAGCCACAAGCCATTGCCTTGTACGTTTTCTGTTTCAGAACCTCATGCAGTCGATTGTTTCTGCATCTTTCTCATTGGGGAGTTTCGTGGCTGGGTGTCACGCACCTTGATTTCTGCTCTCGCGGGAACGAATGCTGGTTATATCATTTCTAGCGCATATGGAACAGTTTCAAGCTCATCAGACGGGATCTTAGCAGGTTAGGAAGCTAGCACGACTGCCCCATAAAATCTGCTGCCATCTGTGCATGTGCGAGTTTTACATAACGAAGGGTGTTTCAACTTTATGCGTGGGACATTAAAATCGTACACTGAGAATGAAGAAAACCAAAACTCTGGAAAGGATCTCAGATAGTTCCAGGGGTGTAGAAACAATTTCAGTGATACCCTAGAAATGCCATTATGTTATGGCATCCTACAGTGTGCGGTACCAACTGCACACATGTTACCATGCGAATATCGGACTGCAACTTGGCAGGATGTACTGGTCTAGTGCAGGAGTCTTCAGTGTTCCCTCCACAGACCAACTTTTGCGTCTGTCACGAGGCGACAATTGAGAGGTTTTACCACTCTTAAGCGCGCCCTTACCACTTTCTCCGATAAAAAAGGCCAGAGAAAGTGGGCAGGCGAAACTGGCGGTGCGAGTGACCAGGGCGTTTCTTTGCCCTGTTTTGAATGTCTTACTCTCCGGCATGGCTTGCTGTTGGCTGCGGAACATGAGCGACACTTTCATGGCTGATCTAATAGCCACGCATAGCATAACGTGGCTGCAGTGTATTCATACTGATTCCCAGACTACAGAAATGAATGCGACGGAAAAACATTGACTCTAGCAAAGTGACAAAACTCTTACGTTGCTTGGACACCCTGACAATCGAGTTAGGTTTGCCTTGAGCAGTCGTTGCTTCACAGAGTTGCTCGGTGTCACTAATTGATTCGAAATCTGCATAGCCGACCTCAGTTAGTTTGGGTTGCCATTCGACCAGCAACTGGCCGTAAAAGGTCAGGTAATATCTGTGAAGTGTACCTCAGCTATTTGAGTTACTTCCCACTAGCCTTGGTGCCGCTGCTTAGCAAAGAAACCTGGCGCAGCTAGCAGCCTGCACACTCAACGGCAACGGACATCGACATAGTACCGGTGCCGCATTTAGCGAGGTCCTTAAACTGATCGATGACCCATGGAGCACGCCAAGAAGGGGCAGCATGACTGCAAAGAACTCAGTAGTTCCTACTTTTGTAGGTGAGTGTGAGTTTAGAGTTATACTGAACACACATTGAAAATCCCAGTTTTGTTTGTCGTTCAGGATAAAGACCGCCCGCGCAGAATGGTGTTGCCTAGTATTGTGTTTGCGTCATGGCTCTTGTGGGCCGTCATGCATCGTTTTGGTTCTGTTATTTACTTTGTCGTTTGTACGGAAGACTTCAGAACACATATGCCGGAAGCCCCTAACTACGTCGAGCAGCGGACGCTTCAACAGGCCTCGTCAGGCCGTCAAAGGATCGAGCCAGAGCCGGCGGCCCTTAATTACGCTTATTTGCGTGGTTTCGGGAAGACCGGGCAACAGTTTCTACCATTCCTACCTAATAAAGGTCCTGTTGTGGATATCCTCCATCCCGCAGTGGTGTTGGCAAGCAACCCCGAGCTCCCTGTGTATGCTCCACTCCCCGTTGCCCCGTTGACTTTCTCCGATTTGCAAAATTGGTGACAAAGAACCATCAGGGTGCGCACGTGAAGTCTATCAGTTACTTGTGCTTGCATGAGAGGTATCTGGAGTCACCGAAGCATGGCGAGAGATTTGACCAGTCTTCCGAAAACAGGAAAGATGAGCAACCACAGGCGAGGCTCGAAGGACTGGAAAAAGCAAGTAAACGTTCCCATCAATCTCGTCATGCAGATATTATACGCAGATGTGCGGTTCTTGACTGTGAGGGACGTGCTGCCACTTCGTGGCAATGCCAGATCGGCTGCGCATAGGTTGTTCGGAATCCCAGGGTGACGATCGTGTACACTTGAGCATCACACCGCAAACAGACCCATGATGTCCTCCCCGTCCGGCTCAATGTGGCAACTCTGCTTTTACTGTCGCTTCGCCGTGACATTGTCCCAGTCCTCTGAGAGCCCGTTCTGGCTGCCGTCATTCTTCTGCACGCTCTCAACTACAAGGGACGCTCTCTCGCTGCCTGCCACCGTGCGGTTACCGTGTCGCCGTTTTCTCAAAAAAGTTATGTGGAAGTTCTTTTGATTTCCATGAAGAGAATAAACCTAGGAATCCCTTCTTATGTGTAACAGGGAGTCTAGCTTTAGTTGTTATCTGACACGGATGCAAATAAGGTCGCGAGGTAAATGCGTGCAGCAGCTTGAGGCGATTGATCGCTTCTCGCCTCTCGACCCACATACCCCAATCGATGAGCTCGAAAGTGTTCCTGGGAGTGGCATAATGTGCGTTGTTGTGATGTGGGTGCCGAATGGATCAGACAGAAACATAGTAAGTTTCCACTACAGCTGCAAGCGCTTACGGACTTCCGGCAGAGAGCAGCTCACCCGTGGCACATGTCCGACACCTGAGTCCGCACACCGTAGAAACAAGTCCAACCTATGCCCCAGAATCATAAACAGCGGCTGCATAAAACGCAGCAGCGCATCACAGCGACGATATCAGGCAACAGGAACAACATCCCCGTTTCCGCTACTTCGACCATTTATACATGACAAAAGCCTTCTGAAGAAACCAAATAGCCGAGCAAAATGTGGCAGTATGTAGCAAGTTGTCTGGACCGGTGTCCGAGCTGAAACGTGGATCGTAATGCGCAAACAGGACGTCCAGGGTGGTTCTTCCGGTTCTCGAATCGTCGATACCCCCTCCTGCAGAGTTGCCTTTCCTGTGTGACCACGGCTGTTCAGAACGTTGCAGTAGTGGTAAGAGAGGGAAAGGTTCCTCGCTTTTCTCTCAATCGTTTCTCACGATACCCCTTCCCGCAGACACAGCAAAGGGTACCAGATGCTTCACCCACAGTCTTGCACGTGAGTGTCTCCCCTTGCCCAAGTGGAGATGCCGGCACAGCAAACTACTTCGCATCGGCATTGTGAACGGTCACCAACTGCAAGGAATGACATACTTACCACCGGACACCTTCCAGTGGCTGTAACGAGATGCACGAGAACGCGCAGGGATCACTGAGGTTGGAATCCGTAGAATCAGTGCCCTACGTTTGGTGCCCAGTGTCAGCGTACAGTTGCTTCTAGGTCATTCATGCTCTTGGAACGCATCGAGGGAAGAACGAAGGGCACGTGAATCATTACCCCGTTGCTTGCTGGGTAGTAGAATTTCAAAGGCTGACACATGTTTTCATACAAAGGATATACCCGATGCCGAAGAGCATGACTCAGACAAAATAAACAAGCATTGCACAAATGTGACACACCATGGGAAGCGCTTGGATTAGGCAGAACTGTGAGGTCTTGTTGCTCAAAGTGCCGAGATGCAGGGCGGTCCACAGACAAAAACGAGCCACTACTTTTGCTTTCACTTTAGACCTGCACACTGGAACGAGGTTCACGCGGTTCGACTGCACCTCGTCTTGCGAAGTTGCGTCAAAGTAAGTAGTTTGAAGGGCGTCACGTATTTCTATGACAAGTCCGATAGACTTTCTTTCCGTGAACCTGCAGTCCACACACACCCACACCTCCGTTCTACAGCATTCTCAGAAACAACTCAGCGGCGGGAGCAGTCAGAAAACTTTCGACCGGCATATCCCTCTTCTTAACGGGAAAGGGAGAGATTTCTCGTCACCTAGCACAACCCCGTGGGACGAGGCATACTCTCAGACAGCTGTAAAAACGCTTGCGTTTTCGGACGCTCCTCAAAGCAACCTGGTGTGCAGGGCAGCTCCAAGTATTCGCCGCCTACAATCCCTACAAATCTCTCTTACTGGTGAATGTCGCCTCCAACTACACACTACCTAGATTCCTACAATACTCGTAAGTGGTGGACATGTCGACATATACCCGCCAACTACAATCCCTAAACACTCTCTAGTTGGAGAGTGGCACCTCTGAATACTCGTTTTCTAACTTCCGTACAAAACTCTCTCACTGTTTACTCCAAAAAGAGACTCTATTTCCGCCACAAGACCCTGTGTACTCGTCGTGGGTGTCCGACCGTGCGTGTTGAACTTTCGTCTGCCGAGCAAACGGCGAGTACGGATCTATTCAAAGAACTCCGGTACTCTGCTGATTCTCTCACTGTGCGCCCATCACTAAGAATACAGTCATCAGTACGGTCTCTTCTGCTTTGATGTCCTCTTTTGCAAGAGTGACTCTCCCGAGCTCCGTGCGTACATGGAGCCTGCAAAAGGAAGCGTACCTTCGGAAACGAAAACAGAAACGGATTTAAAAAGGGTACGAAGTGACTGTGACCGTCGTCAGGGACCTCACGTCGACAGGCTGTGGCACATCATGGTATTTCTATCCACTGAGGTATTTCTACGCACCCGTTCTCCTCACCGTCTGATTCCCACACAGCGATCGTCCTCCCCGCCTCCACACAGTCAGTGTCTTGCAGAGGTTGGACGACCGTGTCCGTTGTCTCACAAGTTGTTCTGCCACCAAGAGGCCACTGGCTTTTTCTCTTGTGTGGACATGTGCTACTTTCTCTTCAAGTCCTGTCCCCATTTCACGGAAATCAGATACGGCCACTGTTCGACCCCGTCCGGTACATGAATCGGGTACCCTTGCCCGCCGCTTTTTGGGGGCTGGTGCACAACAGATGCGTGAGGTAGAAAGCAGCAATCTTTGCGCAGTTTTCGACACACCTGGCTCTGTGGAAAGCCAAAAGTGGGGCCATTTTTGTGCATCCTTCGAATTCGACGGACCCTTTGGGGTCACTTTTTGTACGCCCCGGTTGGCTGTCCGACTCCTCCTACACAGGGCACACGGGTCAAGTCCTGCTTTTCGGGAGGCTGCTTCGCCGTCTCGTGCAAGCGCGCTTGGCGGAGTGTCGCTTTGTGGGTTCTTTGACAGCTTAAATACAGTGTGCCGTTTCTTCTTCGACCAAGGTTCCGTGCAGACGTTTGTCTGGCGCCGGCCGCGGTAGCCGCCTCGTTCCTTCCCCTCTTTTATTCCGTCGCACTGATTCGAGGCGACAACTTCCACATCCGCCGCCGCATGCTTTTTGCGACTTCAAAGCCATTACTTTTCGTCTCAGAATTCGCTAACGGAAACCATGGCCACCTCAGACGACTCATCCACCGGAGGCGCCGGAAACCGCCTGTTAGAGGGCAAGGAGGTCGGCATAGATCCGTCGCCGTCCCAGGTACACTTCCAGAACACTGTCGGACTTTTGCTCCATTGATTGCTACGCTTTTCTGCAGCGATCCGTGGTGTGTATGCCGTTAAATACAACCGGCTTTTGTGAGAGGTGTCTTCTCCGCGGGTGGTTCCCCCCTTTTTTCCATGCCGACGCCATCTCCATCTCTACACTCTTCCCCGCGTTCTGGACTTCCGCGACCTCCAGATCTACACTCTGGTCGGCCCTGGTCCTTGTCTTGTTCCTTTCCACAGTTCCTTTTGCCTGCCTGTTTGCAGCCTCTCTCCGTCCTATATTGCGTGCGTTTCTCTCGAGTGAATCCCTGTACATGATCTCGGAGACACGCTCTCGGAAACCTCTCCAAGAACCACGTGTATTTACAGCGGGAAGTTGTCGACTTCCCGACCGCTGTCGACTTCCCGACCGTTGTCGCGGTCTGTTCCCTACGTCTAATCTCACACGCGTATTCCATGTCTTCACAACATCCCTTGCTTCTCTCTCCCCGTCGCTGTCTTGACTGCTCTTCACGTTCGCTGCATTCTGCCGCCCTCGAAACTCAAACACTCCGCGTTACCTGACAGGTTTCTTTGCGTCACTCGCCGCCTTCCTGTCTTCTCCATGTCTCTCTCCTGTCTCCCGCAGACCACAGGGAAGCAGAAACGGTACCTGATGGCGCCGTTCCAGTAAGCGGACACACTCAGCCCATACATCCCAGCAAACAGTTCTCCGAAAACTCACACAATACTTCTCACAACTCGTCCTCGATACGGTTCACCAAACGATCGATATATGTATATATATATATATATATATATATATGTCATGTCTACCTGCCGTTGTCCATCTATATCTACGTATATCTGTTTACCTCTGTCTGTGTATATCTATGGAGAGAGGGAAAAACTGCGGCAGGGAGAGAGAGGTACTCTGTACCCGCCGGTTCAGCTTTCGCCGGTCTCTTTGTCGCCGTTCTCCGGCCGTTTAATGCAGCTCGCATTTCCGTTGAACGTCCGCATCCCTGTTTCGCGCGTGCGTCCATTCCTCCCAAACCGAGTTTCTTCTGGGGAGGATTCTCGTAGAGGTGGTGTTCTGATTCAAATCTCGAAGGTCTCTGTCTCCCTCTGTCTGCTTTCTGCAGCTTCGTCTCTGGAACAGAAATCGGCGTCTTGGTGGTCGGCGTCGTCTTTGCTTTGGGCGCTGGCGCTGCAATGGTAAGCGGGGAAATTCCAAATGTCGGGCTCCCAGTGTCTGCGGTGTATGTACGTTACCGCAATGTCTGTGCAATGTAGCAGTGTAGCTGGACGCAAGCCGTCTGTTCTGCCGAGAAGAGCTAGGCTTCAGTGGCGCGTCAGTTTGTCTGCTTTTCTTTCCCCGTTTTCTTCAGCCGGGATTTATTTCCATCTTCGGAGACATGATGGCTGCGCTCAACACGAACACCGACATGGTGCCCTACGCAAAACTTCTCGCCATTCTCGGCGTAAGGTTTCCTTCCATTTCTTTTCTCGTTTTGTGTCTTGCTCACTGACAGTGTATCTCGTGTGTCTCGCATCGGAAAAAGCGCGCGACGCTCTCTTCTGCGTTTTTCGTCGTCGGCTGCTGGATCTGCGTGTTGGGCGCATGCAGCCTGAAGAGTTCGAGTACAATCGCTCGTGAGAAACGAATTGCTTAGTCGTTTTTCGAGACGAAAGCCAGCCTAGGCAGTTCGTCGTTTTGTTCAGCGCCACTTGCGTCCCTCTCCTGACTCACCCAACCGTTGGTCTCCGATTTCTGGGCTGTGCTCGACGCAAATCGGTTCACGAAACAAAAAGACTCCGGCGCGTTTCTTTCCCTTTCTGCATATCGAGGGAACCGCCACAGAATAGACCGTTTCGCGTGTGGATCCACGGAGTCACGAGCAGAAATACAGAAACATATACATTTATACATATATACATATATATATACATATATATATACATATATATATATATACATATATATATATATGTCTACCTAGATGAATCGGTATATGTAGGTGTTCTGTTGCGCGAGTCAGTTTGACGAAACCTGTCAGGATCCAGTTTTCGAGATCCAGTGGTGCGTCGCGAGGAAGCCGGGGAACGATCGCGCGCGAGATGCGATCCACGCATGAACGTTTCCGCGTTTCGTGGTAATCCATGCGTCATATCACGCGACCAAATTTGTGTGTGATGTCAGGTGGTGGCGCTGTTTTGCGGCTGGGTGGCTGCGGGCTCGTTCGAATACTTGTGCGACCGGCAAGCCGGAAAGTTTAAACTGGAGCTTTTCAGCTCGATTCTGCGACAGGTGATCCAGCAGGGGCAGCGAGACGAAACGTCGCGACAGTATGACACATTTGTATTCACATCCCTCTTAGTTTGCTTTGTCTCATGCCTCTCCCGTCTCCCCTGTCGTTCTCGTATGCCTGTTCTGGCGGTCACTCGCCCCTGTTCTCTCTTCCTTCGCTTCCACCACTTTCTCCTTTTCTCACGGCACTCTCTTCTTTTGCCGCTTCTTCTCTCCGCGCTCCGCCTGCTCTGCTCTTTCTCTCTCGCCTGCTCTCTTCTTCTTCGCCTTCTTGCCGTCTTCTCCTCTCCTCCCTTCGCGGGCCGGAGGAGCTGTGCTGCAGCGCATGGATCGTTCGATGAAGGCGTCTGGATTTCTGCAGGAGCTCGGGTGGTTTGACACTCACGACGCGGGCGCCTTGTCGAGTCAAATCGACTCCAACACGGCAACCATCCGAACTGCCGTCGGACTCAAGTGCGCCACTGTAAGCACCGCTCGACCGCCCGCCTTCCCTCCGTGCTCTCTTTCCAGCTCTTTTCTTCCAGTTCTTTTCTTCCAGTCCACCTTCTCTTCCAGTCCACCTTCTCTTCAGTGTCACTTGAGTTCCAGCCTCACCTCCTCGGGGGCTCTGGGGTAATACTCCAGAGAGCAGAGAACCTCAGAGCGAACTGAGTTTCAAGGCGAAATCCGAGTGCTCTCGAGCCTGGAGAGAACCACGAATCCGCCAAGGCACGAGGAGGGGCACACCCGAGAGCCACTGAAGACGCGGACGACTTGAAAGACAACAAAGACGAAGAAGGAGACAGGCTGTAACGTTCACACGCAAAACTGTCCCTAAGTCTCCTGTGTCGTCAAGAGCCATGAAGGAATGACGAGTTCGCGCCTGTTTGCCATCTGCCGATTCTCCTTGGCAAGAAGGCTTGGATACGCACTGGCCTATCAACAAAGGTTATATATGCAACAGAGGCTGTAGAGAACAATTTGTTTTCTGCTTCCAAAAACCCGTTTTTCCTTCCTTATTTTCAGGCGCTTCAATTCTTTTCCACGTGCGTCGGAGGGTTCGTTGTCGCCTTTTGGAGGAGCTGGAAAATGACTCTCATCGTCTCGGCCACCCTCCCGTGTGTCGCCGCCGGCGGGGCGTTTCTCGCCTGGGCTCTTCGCTACAGCCAAACTGCGGGTGAGCAAGGAAGACGAAGCTCAGAAGATGACCAAGTTAATCTGCTTTGTCTGTTCGCACCTTGCCTGTTCGACATACACCACGATCTGCACCTCCTCGTACCTAAGTTGCGTCCAACGGTCTATGCTTTCTGCAAAGCGCTGTGTCCTCTTCAAAGTCCCTGTGTGTTTTGGACTTCCTTCTTCTCAAGGATGCCTCGCGCTCTGGCGAACTGTCTGTGTCTGCTCCACGCAGTTTCCGACGCGTACCGCGAGGCGGGGAGTGTAGCTGAGGAGGCGCTGGGGAACATTCGCACAGTCATTTCGCTCGGAGGAGAAGACCGACTTGCAGCTGCGTACACCGAACGCTTAAAGCGGGCAGAGAAGGCGGCCATCAAGGGTGGAGTCTTCACAGGGTCGGGTGAGCGTCTCGAACAAGTATGGCCGCATGGTCAAATGGAGTTTTTGATACAGTGTCAGGCAGTTTAATCTAGGGCAGACGCTTCGACAGACAGTGCTCAACGCACCCCATTCCTTTGTGACAAGTTGTTCCGCTTCGTTCAACGCAGCGTCTGCCTGGCCAGTTCCCACCCGCTTGGCAGTCGCTAGGCGTGTACGTACACCGCGCAGAGACTGCCAAGCGGTTCGTGCATGCGCGCTTAGGGGTGCGTCTCCGCTTTTCTGCAGCTTTCGGAGCCATGATGGCATGCGTATTCCTCATGTATGCTCTCGGCTTTTGGTACGCTGGACAAGTGATCTCCGACGGATTGCGCGACCTCCAAGCGGCCATCGCAAGTGAGCCTTTTCGGGACGCAAGAAACTTCTCTGATCTCTCGTATTCAGGCTCCAAACTGTCGTGGTTATGTGCGAGACTTACTGTCAACATGCGTGTCGTCTCGCGCCCGGAAATGAAGTTTCTCGCTTGTCGACTCTGGTTCAGGCGCGAGACACGGAATGCTCGGATCCGTCGCATGATCAGCGAGAGAAAATCACTCGAGTCTTCCAGTTCCGGCTGCGACGGCCAGCTCTGCGTTTCTCCTAGACAGTTTTTATCGTACCCCTCACTTCTTCCGTCCCCTTTCTCCCGACCTCTTGGAGTTCGTTTCCACCGTTTTTTCTTTTTCACTGTTGAGCCCAATCAGTAACCGCGTTTCCTTCCCGTCAGCTTCTTGGTATCTCCTTCCTGTCGTCTCTCGATATTGGGTTTCAACGCATGCATCGTCCGCTTCGCTGCTGTAAGAGCTCGTATCTTCTTTCTTCCTCGCCTCCGTCTCCCTTTTGCGTTTCTTCTTTGCCCCCCGTTCGCCTTCTGCCGCTTTTTCGTCTGTCTCTGTCGCCTTGCTTTACTGATATGGCTGACGCGTGAGAGACATCGTTTTCTTCTTCATTTTCTGCGTTTGGTTCCCGCCCTCAGTGCTGCCTGGCACGACCGTCCTTGATGCCGGGAGCCTGGAGTTTCAGGGTGGCGACGCTATCGTCGTGCTCATATGCGTCATGGTCAGTGCCTTCTCCATTGGACAGATCATTCCTCTTTTCGGAGATTACATGAAGGTAGGTTTTCGTCGAGGCTTCCAGATTCCACTACGAAGCGAGACAAGACACACGTCCGTGCATTTTGGCGCATGCAACAAAAGCATCCAGGAGAAACTCTCGTCACACGCACAAAGGGATGATGCAGTCGACGCTTAACTACCTGTCTATATAAATATGCATCCTCGTCTACATAAATATATGTGCATATATATTTATATATATATATATATATACATTATGTGCATGCGCGTCATATCGAGGGCCTAGGGCCACAGATTCAGGTGTACATACGGCATGCGACCTACGTAAATGCATAGAACCGGATGCACCTCTGCGTCCATATATTTCTACTGTCCGGCAACACACGAGACATCGACGCCTCTCCGTATCTCCACAGCTCTGTCCGCCAAATGTAGGCATGCAGCTGGCGACAGGGTCCCGCATGCATATATACATATATATATATATATATGTATATATATATATATGTATATATATGTATATATATAGAGAGATATATACCGCGCAATCACGTGAACCAGTCTATCTGTACTGTATGTATGTGTACATATATAAACGCAGCAAATGTCATATATCTGTTCAGTCAGGATATGTCTTATATCAATAAACATGCGTAAATTGGGAGACATGTTTTTCCTGTTTCCTCGTTTTTCATCGCCAGGCTGTCGAAGCTGCGAACGACCTGTTGGAGATCATCAACCGAAAATCGCAGCTGGACCCGCTGGACGAGAGCGGACTGGTAAGAAGACTCGTTCTTTGTTTTCGCTCCACTTGATGTTATCCGATATGTTTCATTTCAGCTGTCTCCGCGTACTTGCTTCTTGTCCATTTGTTTCATTCTGTATTCCACGGCTCTTCCAGAAGAGCGACCTGTGACATGTCTCGACGTTCCATGGCGAGGTTTCTCGAGGAAGGACTTCTGCCTGGTAGGATTCCTTCCTTCCGCTACACAACAGGCTCGGCGCCTCCCGCTTCTGGACTACCGTCCATACGTCGACTATCTCTCATATATAAATATATATATATATATATATATATATAAACGCCTAGATATATACGAACATGCGCGTTTTTTACCCACATCAACAGGTATATTTATATATATATATTTATATATAGATAAATAAAAGCGTAGGGAGTTGTTCTTGTGTATGGGCGTGGAGCGAGAGATTAAGAGACATGTGGTTGTGTAACGGACCAAAGAGAGATTTCCTTTGGTGCGCTTCATGAGGCTGGGGTGTGCGAGTACTCGGAGGCGGACCGCGTTGACCAGTGTGAATAGCCGACAATGAACGTTTCGCGCTTCTTGCCTCGGGCGCTTCGATTGGTTTTGCTTTATTCGGACGTTGGACCTGTGGCTTGTTCGCTGCAGAAAGACGTCAACTTGACAGGAGACATCGTCTACGAGAACGTGACGTTTGCGTATCCCTCCCGACCGGAGAAAACCGTTCTGAAAGACTTGAACCTTCGGATTCCAGCAGGCAAATCGGTGGCTCTCGTTGGCGGCTCTGGTGCGTCTCTTCTCTGTACTTTCCCAGGTGTTCCGTCTGTCGCACCAGTTGCGTTTCCACACACAGGCAGTCGATCGAATTCCACCTCACATGATCCGCAGCTCGTGCAACAAGAGGTACTTAACATCCAGCTGAGACCGCTGACTTCGGCTCCGGTGTCAAAGCATGAAACCTCTGCGGTGGGGCAGAGGGAACGGACATACTTGTTTCCACGTTGCGGTGCACATCGACATAAATGTCAGATTCGACTCTACACACCACTCAAACTCCAAATGATCCATGGACTCACTCCAGCGGCTTCACCAGTCTGCAGCGAGAAGGAGACTCGGGGAATCCACAGATGTCGAGAGCTTGTCGCGATCGGAAACAAGGCCCAGAAAGGGAGACTGACGCGCAGCCTGTCGCATGCGCCACCCGGAATGTTGGAGAAGTTTACGTCTGCGGACTCGGGAGAAGTCCACGGGGAGGACGCGGTGGCCGGCTGAAATCGCAGGCTTCTGCAGGCCTCTTGCGTCCTGCATTTCGTTGGCTTTTCACTTTTCTTCTTCAACGTCGGTCGCCCCTTACGCTTCCTCTGCTGTTCAGGGTGTGGAAAGTCGACCATCGTTCAACTGCTGCAAAGGCAGTACGAGCCCAGCGCCGGGACCGTCCGAGTTGGCAACACGTGAGGCCAACATCCCTGTTTCCTGAATGTTATTATCGACTTGGCGAAACGTCTGGAAGCAGACGTTCTTTCCTGTCCGAGCCACGATCTTGCGCTTCTCAGGTCACCCATGCGAGTGCCAATGCACAGGCCATTTCGCCATCTGTTTTACAGCAAAATAGACATTTGGGGAGGCGTAGACGTATCCATTTATACATGGCTGTAGATTCGATACAATTTGTATTCGCGCTTCGATACGGAGTACTGTATGGCGCATATGGTCATGTGCGCATAGGCACATAGATCAATTTGTGTAGATTTTTAAAAAATATGTGTATGCTTGCATTTTTATCCAAAAATACATGTTGCGATATTCACCTCGAAACCACAGTTGCAGGCACAGATCTCTAAAATGTGTTTATTTGTATTTACCGGCTCACATTTTTGCATCGAGCGCATCTCTTTTTTCCGAGGGGTGGCACAAAAGCAAGTGAAGAGTTTCCCGGAGAAGACCGGCCGCCACAGAATGGCCTTTAGATGCATGCAGTGGACCGTTGTGTTCTTTTCGCGCTCGGTACGCACATGCCTACACACAAATGTAGGTACGACGTGTGTGGAGTTCTTTGTATCTGGAAGTATGCAGTTTTTTCTCTGTGAACTCCCGAGGACAGCGGAGAACTGAAAAGCCAAGTGTTTTAGTATAGCGTGCATGCAAGCCGAGGCGAGCACAAGGCTCCATCTGTGTTTCTGCAGGCCGCTGAAAGAGATCAACTTGGCGACGCTGCGAGAGGGCCTGGGCGTTGTTAGTCAAGAGCCGAGACTGTTCTCTGCAACGGTGCGTTCAGCAAGTCTCTTTTTGTGGCAGAGGCGGCCTAGGTGCTAGGCGGGAGCTTTGTCACCTTCCCCAGCTCCGTCCTCTCTCCACTCTCGGAGTTTTCATCTCTCATTTTCGGGGATTCCCTCTCTGCCTCATGAGAGTTTCTCGCTTGTGTTCGACGCGCGCGCGTTTCCTCCTCGGGCGTCGAGGAGGGCTCTCCACACCTTGGGGACGACTGCCTTCATTGTCGCTTCTTTCTCCTCGTTTTCTCTTGTTTCCTCTCCTGTTCGCTTTTTCTCTCTATCTATCTCTTCTCTCCTGCCTCCTTGTTCGGCTCTTCTTCTCGCTGTGCGCCGCGCCTCCTTCTGTTCTCGCTTTCTTTGCACCGCCGTTCGTCTTCCTGTCTCTTGCGGTCATGAGGCGCTGCGCGCATCTGCTGTTTCTGCGGTGTCTGCACAGGTCGAAGAGAATATCGCACTTGGGTCTCGGAGCCGCGTGACGCATGCAGAAGTCGAGGCCGCGGCGCAGAAGGCGAACGCCGCAGGCTTCATTTCCGACTTTGCAGAGAAATACGAGACACACTGTGGGTCGAGGGGGTCTCAGCTCTCCGGCGGCCAGAAGCAACGCGTTGCGATTGCTCGCGCCCTCGTAAGCAAAGAGGCAGCGGAAAGAGAAAGAAGAGAAAAAAGAGGATGATAGGATGAGGCGAGTGAAAAGAATGGATGGAAAAGAAGAAGATAAGGATAGCTGGAAGGAGAGAAGGAGACAGTAGAGAAACAGAGAGGAGCCGCAGAGCACAGGGCGCCAACAGAGAAGGAAGAAGAAGAAAAGACAAGAAGGAGACGACACAGGGAGACACAGTCGAACGAATTCAGCAGAAGCCGAGAAAGGAGTGATGTCGTCCACCAACGGGTGGGTGTTCGAGATTGTTCAAAAGAAAGGAAAAGGACAAAAGAAGGAACTCCGAAATCGATTGTCTCGACTTTCTGCATCTCCGGAGTGTTCTCATGTTTCTTCTCTCTTTCGTAGATTCGCCATCCGTCCATCTTGATTTTCGATGAGGCGACCTCTGCACTCGACAATGCTTCAGAGCGCGTGGTTCAGGTGAGTATCTCTCACGCGATACTGTCGGCTGCCTGTGTGTGCACAAAGCAGTGGACCAGGTCCAGCGCATCTACTTTGCCGCGAAGGCAAAGAGCTCCAGAGAAGACCGCAACTGCGCATGCGCATGTATAGGTACAGTCACTCGCGCAGGTAAATGGGGATGTAGGTACAGTCTGTTCTCGCTGGGAGCGTCTGCTCGCTTGGGCGAGGCCAGAGGGTCACGGCGCAGATTCGACAAGCGCCGAGACCTGCGGCGTATCTGCAGTCGAATCGTGGAAAGCGAAGAGAGAGCGGTGAAGTCTGAGAAGCAGACCTGGAAGGGAAGTCGAGCTGCCGAAGCTCATCTGGTTTGAGCGATCGTCACTTCAGTAGGGCAGACTCCACTTAGATGGGGATTGGATGTTCTACGGCCGCAGGAAGATGTGTAAACTTCTTTTCTCCGACCCAACCGCCCGCGTCGGCCGCTGCACACGCATTGCATCCCCATTCTTGTGTTTTTTTGGTTCGTTTCACCTTGGCTTTCTCGTCTGGATTCCTCGCCTGTTCTTCGCTTTTCTTATTCGAAATGCATCACGCGTTCCGCGCTTCGCGTCGGTGCCAGGCCGCCTTGGACCGCCTCATCGAGTCGACAGGAGTGACGACGATCATCATCGCGCATCGCCTGAGCACGATTCGGCGAGCAGATCTCATCGTTGTCCTTGGCCAAAGAGACGACGCGGGCGGCTCCGCTGTTGTGCAGCAAGGCTCCCATGAAGAACTGATGAAAGACGAGGTGAACATACGCATGCTCCAGCCGCAGATCCTCCTGGATGCAGAAGGAGGTTCACAGACTTCTTTAGTGCCCAGTACACGTGAGAAAATCTGCGTGCGGGCGTTCGCTGTCCGTGACATCTTTCTTTCTTTCTTTCGTTCTTTCTTTCTGCTGAGATACTTCCCTTCGTAGGATGCCGCAAGCGAGGCGCTTCTTGAGTTCGCAGTTCCGTTTGACTTCTGTCGAATCTCTTCCATGTGCGCTTGCGATCCTGCTCTCTTGGCCTCCCGCTTCGTGTGCCTGTTCTTTTTCCTCTCTTGTTTCACCTCACCAGCGGCGCCCTCGTTTCTCGGCCTCCGTCTTCGTCGCCGCATGCGGTTGTCCCAGAGAACCGAGGCATCGAGAGCGGGAGGCGCCTCCCCTGGACTCCAGACACTCCCCCGTTTCCGATGGTTTCTCCTCGGCCTGTGGCTGTTTCGTACCTGTAGAGCGGTCTGTATTTCAGCTTGGTCCAGTCGCAGCTCGCAGGCCTCCACGGAGGCGACGAGGAGAAAGAAGAAGAAGCGAGCACGGAAGTTCTCGTCGAAACGACCACAAATGCCAGCGTCGCTGCTGCTCAGAGCATGGAAAAACACCCCTCTTTTCCGGTGCGAAAGAAAAACGTAGAGGCAACTCTAAACGACATGTCTTCAGATATACATATTATATATATACATATTATATATATACATATTATATATATACATATTATATATACATATTATATATATACATATTATATATACATATTATATATATACATATTATATATACATATTATATATATACATATTATATATATACGTATTATATATATACATATTATATATATATTTATGTATATTTATTTTCATCTACCGATTTAGCTATGTGCCTCTCTATTCTTATGTTAACGTGTCGAGTTTCGTTGTTTTACGCTTCGTCTCCAGGCCGAAGCAGACACTGACGAATGTCGCGATACACTTTCCTTTTTGAAGGAAGTTATCAGTGCATCACTTCTGGCATTTGCACCGGGAGCGTCACGTAGACGTTGGCAGAGACAAGGGAGCTGTAAAAACGCCGGAGATGACGCTTTGGACTCTGCACTTTGTTTCAATGTTTTCCGCTTTGTCCCCATTGTGTTCAACGTTCTCGGAGAGGTCCCTCCGAATGTTTCTTCGTCCTGAAGAAGAACTCGCAGCGACGCGCCAGGCATTTCTTTCCTCTTTACATGGCGCAGGGAGTACCTCATTCCGAAGGGTGTGAGAAACTCCCCTTCAGGCGCACTGCGCTCCCGCAGCAGCTGTTTCGGTTTGATTCATGCATTTTCTTGCATGGAGTTTTTTCGCGCATGCGCCCAAGTCCGTGCATGCGTTATGTGGTTTCGTTGCGTGTTTGCATGCGCCAGCTGACCAGCCGCCGGGACTCAGTCACTTCGTCGATCTCTCGCATTTCTGAGCACCTTCTTGGCACAGGTGAGAACAAGACTCATTCCCGTTTTGCAAGAATTCATTGCGTGAGGTTTTCGTCTTTGCCTCTTAATTCCGTCGTAGCCGAGGAAGATCCTTTCGTCCGGACCGATGGTTTTAGTTGTCTTTTGTCGCTTCCTTGCATGCGGGCGTTGTGTCGGTTAGCGGACAGGACTGCAGGCCTCTGGGGTTCTCTCGACAGGGCGTTCCTTCTCACTGCTCCATCGTGTCTGTCACACTCCAGCTTTCGGCGTCGTATATGTCTCGACGGTGCTCCAAGCCTGTTTGTCGCTTGCGCGGTGTCTCGCCTCTCGCGAAATGGGTGTGAGGACTTTTCGCAGTTTTGCTTTTCCCCAGTTTTCATGTCGCTGTCAACGTACACGCATTTCTCCCTCCTTTCGCCTTCAAACCCAAGTGGGGAGAGAGTCGAAAAACTGCAGTGTCTAGACACCGGACTGTGCGTTGCTTCGCTTCTCTGCCCCTGGTTCTCTCGAGTGATCCGCGGCTCTGAACTCTCCGCGACACAGATCTGCCAGAGAGAAGCACCGTCCGTGAGCGAGAGCAGGAGCGAGAGCAGGAGCGAGAGCAGGAGCGAGGCGAGGAAGACCTGGATTCTGCATTGTGTTTTCAGATGTCACGGATGCAACGAGACGTTGTCTATGCCTGAAAAAGAAAGTCGCACCGCGAGATCCCCATGCGCCGCCACCTGTCAGCAAATCGAGGATTTTTGGCCTCGCTCTCCGCTACTGGCCTGTGTACATTGTCACGCTCATCGCCGCTGCTTGTTCCGGGTATGGAAAAAAACGCTCCCTTCCTTCCTGCGACGGAAGCCACCAAAACAATCGTTTCTTCCTGAGCTGCAAGCAACTCGGTGATTTCCCCGTTTGCGCCATCTCTATGTATAGAACTCTACATATATGTATATATATATATGTATATGTATATATGTTTATATATATATATATGTATATATGTATATATGTGTATATGTATATGTTTATGTATGTATGTGTATGTACATACAGGTAATGCGTGCATGGAGATGTGTAGTATGCATAAGGACATTTACCAAATGTATGCGTTTCTGCGGATACAGAGACCGAAGTATGAGTGTCGAGTTCGTTTCGTTGGGATGGGGTGCCAGCGTCGATGTTTGAAAGATCGGTCGCGGGTGATCTCGGCTGGTGATGGTAACCACTGCCGCGTCTGATCAGGTCGCGTTCAGGCCTTGTTACCGTCAGTATCTGTCCTGTCGCCTCCTCGTAATAACGAACCTGGTGGCATCGTTGACGGTTCATATATGAAGACGTATGTCTATCGTCATGTATATATTTATATTCATTATATATATATATATATCTACCTTCATACACATCTATGAGTTTACACTAGGTATATATATATATATATTATATATATATGTCCATTACATATATATATATATATAGATTTATATACATTTATGCTGTATGTATGTTTATGTGCTGGTTACCGCACCTTGCCCTGTGTGTGTGTGAATATGCCTACGTAGAAAGGCATGGGGTCTTTGCTGCTGGAGGTGAATGAGCATATGCGCGCCTCACTGGCAGGAGCGTAGACGCTTCGATGTGCGTATGCATGTCGCTTTTTGCGGTCTCTGTGGCGGCATGCGCCTGAGTTGCCCGTCGAGTTTTGCGCTCGTCGCGCTCTCGCGTTTACCGGATTCCTTCCAGCTGTGTTTTTCTCTGGATGGATGTTTTGTGAACTTTCAGTTGACCTTGTCGGAATGAGAAGCTCGAGTCTCAGATGGCGTTTCGCGTGTCAGGGCGTTGATGCGTGACTCACATTTTCTTTTCTTTTTCAGAGCTGTCTTCCCTGCGTACTCGGTCATGTTCTCTCGATTCATAGCTGTGTTCTTCCGCCTCGACCCTGACGAAGTCTCCGACGAGGTACGTGGAGTTCAGGCTCGTTTTCGGGATTCACTTCCATGGATTCGAATGTGCCGATTCACGAGGCTAGATAGATGTTCATGTATATTTATGTATACATGTAAATATATATATATATATATATATACTCATGTGCATAGATAAGTTTTTTTTTCAGACCCTGTGCCTCGTCCTGCATAATTTGATGTTGTGCTCAAGTGTGCATGATTATCCCTATAGATGCGTTTTTTTTAAAATGTGCGTCATCTTCTTAATTCTCTGGTGTCCCCCTGGAATCGTCCTCTTCTGTACGTGAATGTGTAGTCCACCGGTTTCCGTATCCTTGTATCCATGCACTGATTATATATTTTTGCCGTCGGGCATCGCGGAGTGAGTGCTCGCAGTCGCTTGAGACTTGGGAGATTTACATGTGAGGCGGAAGCAGGAGAGACGGGCTTTTTTTTTAGCGGAAGGAACTCGTTCAACTCTTCTTGGATCGCCTGCGAAAGTGACTTTGTCTTTTCGCGTATATCCCACAGAAGCCTGAGAACAACGCGAGAGCAGAGATACAGGCGGAGAACAAGACAGAAGAACTAGCCAAGCGGCCGTCTGTGTCTGTGTCTGTATCTGTATCTGTGTCTGTGTCCTGTCTGGGCGAGTTATTATCGTGTCAAGGGAGGTCAGCGCAAACGCACACGAGACGGCAAGTGGGCTATTTCGTCTTTTCATTTTTTCGTTTTTTTTAATTTTAGGCGAACAAATGGGCGCTTGCCTTTGTGTGCCTGGCTATCTCGACGTTCGTCATCGAGTGGGTTAAATTCACTGGCATCGAGTACATGGGGTCGAAGGTGACTGCTGACCTCCGAAGCAGAGCCTTCCTCCAGACCATCCATCAGGACGTCGCTTTCTTTGACGATCCCAAAAATAGCGTCGGTGAGAGGTGCAGCAATGCATGGACTTCCGTATTCGCCGCGTCGTTCCAAAACGTTCGAAACACAGTTTGTCTTCTAAAGCGGCAGAGGCCAAGCACACCCGGAAATCGATTTGAACGCGAGGAGAGAAAGAGAAGGGGGAGGTTCGACGTTGGGCGTAACCTGCAGACGCGTCGAGTCTCTTCGGGGTGTCCACGTAAACCGAGGGGACTCTCACGAACGGACGAAAAGGCGAGACATTTCCGGGTTTTTCGAGACCGAGACAGGAGACCGTCCGGAGCGCGCATGCAGTGCGCATGCAGTGTTTCAGAGAAAACTCAGATGCGTTGTCTGTTCGACCATCAACACGCCTGCGGAGATGTTCGTTTTCCCATGTATATGGAGC